>NC_142540.1:0-152333 GCF_056151865.1 Erythranthe guttata
AAACCCGAAAACCCGAAACCCCGAAAACCCGAAACCCGAAACCCGAAAACCCGAAACCCGAAAACCCGAAACCCGAAACCCGAAAACCCGAAACCCGAAACCCGAAACCCGAAACCCGAAACCCGAAACCCGAAACCCGAAACCCGAAACCCGAAACCCGAAACCCGAAACCCGAAACCCGAAACCCGAAACCCGAAACCCGAAACCCGAAACCCGAAACCCGAAACCCGAAACCCGAAACCCGAAACCCGAAACCCGAAACCCGAAACCCGAAACCCGAAACCCGAAACCCGAAACCCGAAACCCGAAACCCGAAACCCGAAACCCGAAACCCGAAACCCGAAACCCGAAACCCGAAACCCGAAACCCGAAACCCGAAACCCGAAACCCGAAACCCGAAACCCGAAACCCGAAACCCGAAACCCGAAACCCGAAACCCGAAACCCGAAACCCGAAACCCGAAACCCGAAACCCGAAACCCGAAACCCGAAACCCGAAACCCGAAACCCGAAACCCGAAACCCGAAACCCGAAACCCGAAACCCGAAACCCGAAACCCGAAACCCGAAACCCGAAACCCGAAACCCGAAACCCGAAACCCGAAACCCGAAACCCGAAACCCGAAACCCGAAACCCGAAACCCGAAACCCGAAACCCGAAACCCGAAACCCGAAACCCGAAACCCGAAACCCGAAACCCGAAACCCGAAACCCGAAACCCGAAACCCGAAACCCGAAACCCGAAACCCGAAACCCGAAACCCGAAACCCGAAACCCGAAACCCGAAACCCGAAACCCGAAACCCGAAACCCGAAACCCGAAACCCGAAACCCGAAACCCGAAACCCGAAACCCGAAACCCGAAACCCGAAACCCGAAACCCGAAACCCGAAACCCGAAACCCGAAACCCGAAACCCGAAACCCGAAACCCGAAACCCGAAACCCGAAACCCGAAACCCGAAACCCGAAACCCGAAACCCGAAACCCGAAACCCGAAACCCGAAACCCGAAACCCGAAACCCGAAACCCGAAACCCGAAACCCGAAACCCGAAACCCGAAACCCGAAACCCGAAACCCGAAACCCGAAACCCGAAACCCGAAACCCGAAACCCGAAACCCGAAACCCGAAACCCGAAACCCGAAACCCGAAACCCGAAACCCGAAACCCGAAACCCGAAACCCGAAACCCGAAACCCGAAACCCGAAACCCGAAACCCGAAACCCGAAACCCGAAACCCGAAACCCGAAACCCGAAACCCGAAACCCGAAACCCGAAACCCGAAACCCGAAACCCGAAACCCGAAACCCGAAACCCGAAACCCGAAACCCGAAACCCGAAACCCGAAACCCGAAACCCGAAACCCGAAACCCGAAACCCGAAACCCGAAACCCGAAACCCGAAACCCGAAACCCGAAACCCGAAACCCGAAACCCGAAACCCGAAACCCGAAACCCGAAACCCGAAACCCGAAACCCGAAACCCGAAACCCGAAACCCGAAACCCGAAACCCGAAACCCGAAACCCGAAACCCGAAACCCGAAACCCGAAACCCGAAACCCGAAACCCGAAACCCGAAACCCGAAACCCGAAACCCGAAACCCGAAACCCGAAACCCGAAACCCGAAACCCGAAACCCGAAACCCGAAACCCGAAACCCGAAACCCGAAACCCGAAACCCGAAACCCGAAACCCGAAACCCGAAACCCGAAACCCGAAACCCGAAACCCGAAACCCGAAACCCGAAACCCGAAACCCGAAACCCGAAACCCGAAACCCGAAACCCGAAACCCGAAACCCGAAACCCGAAACCCGAAACCCGAAACCCGAAACCCGAAACCCGAAACCCGAAACCCGAAACCCGAAACCCGAAACCCGAAACCCGAAACCCGAAACCCGAAACCCGAAACCCGAAACCCGAAACCCGAAACCCGAAACCCGAAACCCGAAACCCGAAACCCGAAACCCGAAACCCGAAACCCGAAACCCGAAACCCGAAACCCGAAACCCGAAACCCGAAACCCGAAACCCGAAACCCGAAACCCGAAACCCGAAACCCGAAACCCGAAACCCGAAACCCGAAACCCGAAACCCGAAACCCGAAACCCGAAACCCGAAACCCGAAACCCGAAACCCGAAACCCGAAACCCGAAACCCGAAACCCGAAACCCGAAACCCGAAACCCGAAACCCGAAACCCGAAACCCGAAACCCGAAACCCGAAACCCGAAACCCGAAACCCGAAACCCGAAACCCGAAACCCGAAACCCGAAACCCGAAACCCGAAACCCGAAACCCGAAACCCGAAACCCGAAACCCGAAACCCGAAACCCGAAACCCGAAACCCGAAACCCGAAACCCGAAACCCGAAACCCGAAACCCGAAACCCGAAACCCGAAACCCGAAACCCGAAACCCGAAACCCGAAACCCGAAACCGAAACCCGAAACCCGAAACCCGAAACCCGAAACCCGAAACCCGAAACCCGAAACCCGAAACCCGAAACCCGAAACCCGAAAACCCGAAACCCGAAACCCGAAACCCGAAACCCGAAACCCGAAACCCGAAACCCGAAACCCGAAACCCGAAACCCGAAACCCGAAACCCGAAACCCGAAACCCGAAACCCGAAACCCGAAACCCGAAACCCGAAACCCGAAACCCGAAACCCGAAACCCCCGAAACCCGAAACCCGAAACCCGAAACCCGAAACCCGAAAACCCGAAACCCGAAAACCCGAAACCCGAAACCCGAAACCCGAAAACCCGAAACCCGAAACCCGAAACCCGAAACCCGAAACCCGAAACCCGAAACCCGAAACCCGAAACCCGAAACCCGAAACCCGAAACCCGAAACCCGAAACCCGAAACCCGAAACCCGAAACCCGAAACCCGAAACCCGAAACCCGAAACCCGAAACCCGAAACCCGAAACCCGAAACCCGAAACCCGAAACCCGAAACCCGAAACCCGAAACCCGAAACCCGAAACCCGAAACCCGAAACCCGAAACCCGAAACCCGAAACCCGAAACCCGAAACCCGAAACCCGAAACCCGAAACCCGAAACCCGAAACCCGAAACCCGAAACCCGAAACCCGAAACCCGAAACCCGAAACCCGAAACCCGAAACCCGAAACCCGAAACCCGAAACCCGAAACCCGAAACCCGAAACCCGAAACCCGAAACCCGAAACCCGAAACCCGAAACCCGAAACCCGAAACCCGAAACCCGAAACCCGAAACCCGAAACCCGAAACCCGAAACCCGAAACCCGAAACCCGAAACCCGAAACCCGAAACCCGAAACCCGAAAACCCGAAAACCCCGTAACCCGAAAACCCGAAACCCGAAACCCGAAACCCGAAAACCCGAAAACCCGAAA
The DNA here is from genome assembly GCF_056151865.1 of Erythranthe guttata. Classification (NCBI taxonomy): domain Eukaryota; kingdom Viridiplantae; phylum Streptophyta; class Magnoliopsida; order Lamiales; family Phrymaceae; genus Erythranthe; species Erythranthe guttata. The sequence goes on from NC_142540.1 coordinate 3,374, forward strand.
ACCCGAAACCCGAAACCCGAAACCCGAAACCCGAAACCCGAAACCCGAAACCCGAAACCCGAAACCCGAAACCCGAAACCCGAAACCCGAAACCCGAAACCCGAAACCCGAAACCCGAAACCCGAAACCCGAAACCCGAAACCCGAAACCCGAAACCCGAAACCCGAAACCCGAAACCCGAAAACCCGAAACCCGAAAACCCGAAAACCCGAAACCCGAAACCCGAAACCCGAAACCCGAAACCCGAAACCCGAAACCCGAAACCCGAAAACCCGAAAACCCGAAAACCCGAAAACCCGAAACCCGAAACCCGAAACCCGAAAACCCGAAACCCGAAACCCGAAAACCCGAAACCCGAACCCGAAACCCGAAACCCGAAACCCGAAACCCGAAACCCAAACCCGAAACCCGAAACCCGAAAACCCGAAACCCGAAACCCGAAACCCGAAACCCGAAACCCGAAACCCGAAACCCGAAACCCGAAACCCGAAAACCCGAAACCCGAAACCCGAAACCCGAAACCCGAAACCCGAAACCCGAAACCCGAAACCCGAAACCCGAAACCCGAAACCCGAAAACCCGAAACCCGAAACCCGAAAACCCGAAAACCCGAAACCCGAAACCCGAAACCCGAAACCCGAAACCCGAAAACCCGAAACCCGAAAACCCGAAACCCGAAACCCGAAACCCGAAACCCGAAAACCCGAAACCCGAAAACCCGAAACCCGAAACCCGAAACCCGAAAACCCGAAAACCCGAAACCCGAAACCCGAAACCCGAAACCCGAAACCCGAAACCCGAAACCCGAAACCCGAAACCCGAAACCCGAAACCCGAAACCGAAAACCCGAAACCCGAAACCCGAAAACCCGAAACCCGAAACCCGAAACCCGAAAACCCGAAACCCGAAACCCGAAACCCGAAAACCCGAAACCCGAAACCCGAAAACCCGAAACCCGAAACCCGAAAACCCGAAACCCGATACCCTTAGCCCGAAGCCTTAATACTCTAAAACCGATACCCTAAAACCGAAATCCTAAAATAGAAACCCTTAACCCAAAAACCTCGAAACCTAAACCCTAAACCATTACAACCCTAATCGCCGAGTGCGGTGATGGTGCATTAATGGCGAATCATTTTTGGAGACATTTTTATTATTATACCGTTTTATTATTTCAACTATGAGCAACCCTTCAACTCTGCAGAATATATTTTTTACCAAATTTTATGGAGCTGCAAGTGTAAAGAATATGGAATTTTTGGTTCATATAGATTTCAAAGGATGATAAGATTTTTCATACATAACTTGCATGCATGTATCTGATTTATTTATTTAGCAAAAAAACGTGAGCTATAGTATATATGATTTATTGTGCTTTTGCTCGATTAGTCATAAATAAAACTTAATCCATGACAGCAAACGAACTCCATGGTGCTAAAATTGTACAAAACAATTTCTGTGTGCGCTCTTTATATAGACAATAAAAAAAATTAACGACACTATATATATTTTTTTAGGAGATAATGAAACAATATTAAGAAAAAGTATTTCAAAGTAATTTGTGAATAAATGTTTTCTACATTATTTGTATGAATTTTTATGAGTAAACTGCAAATACCACCCCTGTGTTATCTCGAAATAGCGAAAACCCCCCTGTGATAAATAAACTAGCAAAAACCCCCCTGTGAAATTTAGTCAAAGGCAGAATCCCCCCTAGCTGATTTTTTAGACTTGAAATGACAAAATTGTCCCTCAAAATGTATTTATATATATACATATTATATGTATATTTATTCTTTTTAATTTGTTTGTTTAGAAATTAAAAAAAATAGTAAACAACTAAATTGATTATTTTTTAAATAAAATAATTAAAATATTTATAAAATATAAGAATTTATTAATTGCAAGACTCCAGGGGTATTTGTGTCTTTTTATATCAAGTCAACCCTCAAATAGTTCCATAGGGGGGTTTTTGCTATTTAAATAATTTCACAGGGGAGGTTTTTGCTAGTTTATTTATCACAGGGGGGTTTTTGCTATTTCGAGATTACACAGGGGTAGTTTTTGCAGTTTACTCGAATTTTTATATTTCGAACAAATGTGAAGCGGACAATACAATCTAGAATGTGTGCAGTAATATATATGATTTTTCTTTTCTTTTTTTGTTCGTTATATAAATGAATCAACAATTGTTAAAACAATCTTTCAGGACAGCTATGAAGTAGAGATAATGGTTGAATGAAACAATTGCTAAAACATTTTTTTTTAAATATTGCTATACATATACATACATATGTGGTATGGGAATGTGTGGACGGCAACGATGACAATGGTCGAATGAAGTAGAGAATTGGAAGTAATGCAACAGTTGTTAACTTAGTGAAGGCAACATGGGATTCATGGCAAGGCCAGAACCTCCAGAACCACCTGGCTCAGCATGCTTCACTCGACCAAAATATCTAATGTGACGCAACAACCTTGCCAAAAATGTATTATGGCATATCGTTGAGCTATCACAAATTATTGCCACATGCTTACGTGCTCTTGTTATAGCTACATTCATTCGCCTGCTGTCTCCTAAAAATCCAACAGCTCCCAAGTTGTTCGACCGAACCTGAAACAATAGTGTAATTATATTGATTGAAACATCAAACAAGCAGAATTACTTCTCCAGCGTATTCGCCAGAGAACAACAAAAAAAAAAAAAAAAAGTGACACCCCCTTACTGCATATTTCTGTTAAACATGACGATTACGACATTAAAGAAAAGCTCACCATTGATATAATCACAGCATCTGCTTCACGGCCTTGAAAGCTGTCAATAGTTGCAACCTCAACACCTTTGGTTATCGGAAACTCTTCTAGCCTGTCTCTTAATAGTTGAACTTGAGCAACATAAGGAGATTGCACTACTATGCTTGCTGGCCTAACACCTAATTCAACACAGTTAATAAGATTAGATATCTGCAACTTCCGATCCTCTAATAATTAATGTTAGTCCTACTGGAAGATTAGAAGATGGCAATACCAGCATAAATCAAGGCAAAAACGTGCTGTACAACAATGTCCGCTTCACCTTCATTGTAGAAAGAGCCTGTGCCAGCTGGGTCTAATTGTTCTTCACAGCCAACAGACAAACTCCCATATGGCATTCTTGTGTCAAGCAACAGCAACGGGCATTGTGTTATCCAGGTTGGCTGCAACAAGAGTACATTTATTGTCGTCATCGTAATTGAATAAAAGAAAATTCACATGGCTAATAATTATTTGACACAAGAGTTTTTAGTTGATGTATGCTTTTATGCTAATAATCCACATAACGAAGAAACTTAAATGTATCTTAACTGAATTTATCATCTGATTTCTATGGTGCCTACACTTTTGTGTTTCTCAGAAATAATTTAATACCGAATTGTATATGCCTCAAAAATAAATCCCCTTGTTGAATACACTAGCTTACCTTCACAGAACAATCTTTCCAGGAATTGGAGGCAATATTTTCAACTGTCTTTAAAAAAATATTGACATTCTTGCTTCAACGTTCAAAGGTAGATAGATTCTTTGGCCAATAAATAACAAAAGTAGCATGATAATAGAAACAAGTTTTATGATGTAAATCTAATTCCGACTCACATTTTCATATTCATTTCTCAAGTGCTTATACTTGCCACACTCAAATTGATGGCTCAGGAGTAGCACTGGATTCAGATCTGGTGATAAACAAGCCAACATAGAGTCTGAGAAATTCACTTTCATTGTTTCAGGTAAGACTAAATCCAGTCCGGTTTCTATTATAATAAAAAACAAATATATTGGGCTCTCTCTCATTGACAGCTCCTCCCAGTAAATGAGTGAAATTCATTGTACCTTTTAATTTGAATTAATACTCTGAAAACTGGTTTGCTAATTTTATAGTCCTATACCTGCAGATTACTAAAACTGTTCAGTTATCAGAAATTCATTGTACCTTCGCCAATAAATGATGTAACCTCAGAAAATCTAGTTTCTCTAGATACGTCATCGGGGATAGGTGTCATTGTGAGTCTTAAGTAATACATATGATTGATTTGTTTTAAGATACTGTATATGCAAAAAAACATGTTTAAGCTCAACGCACATGAATTTAATTTTTTGAATAAAATAATGGCAGAATAATTGTAAATTTGTCAAAGCACTCTACCTTGACCAATGGAGAATCAGAAAGAAGATGAGAAGTAACACTGGCAGATGACTTCAGTAACCCATTATACATCTCCTTTGAAGCCCAGCTAGCTATTGCATCATTCATCCTATACTGTGTTGTTAACTTTGTCGCAAAAACCCCTTCATGCAAAGTTGACGCTCTTTCCAAGAGAGATACGCCCAGACCACCTTCTAAGGCTTTTCTAGATAATATCACAGGTGCAAGTTGGCATTGGTCCCCTGCAAGTATACAACGTTTTCCCAGCAATATTGGTATCCAGCAAGAAGGTTCAATGGCCTGACCTGCTTCATCTATGACCACCAAGTCAAATGAGTCAAGTGATCTAATCATCGGGTCAGCTGCTCCAATATTAGTGGCAAGCACAACCTGAGCACTTGAAAGAATTTCTTTTACTGTTTCCCTCTCCTTCTTCTTGATCGCCTTCCCCAACTGTTTCAAAAGCTGACGTATGCCAGCAGCTAAAGAATCATCCTTTAAGCAATGGCTGAGGTCCTTCCTTAAATTAGATTTCTTCCTCCCAAACTCTGATTTATAATCCGCAAGTTTACTATTAACAATTTCAACCAAAGATTTGGAAGCAACGGCAGGCGATATTCGTGCTGGATTACCTACGCGTACAATATTAGCTCCAATATCAGACAGTTTCTCAACCATGTTGTCTACAGCTGCATTAGTCGGTGCAGTTACAAGTACTCTTTCACCTCGTTTAACAACAAGTGAAATTAGTTGCTTCAGCACACCAGTCTTTCCAGCTCCAGGAGGACCTTGGATTATGAGTACAGGACGCTTCTTGTTTAAACCTAATGCAATTGCCCTTTGCTGGGAGCTGTCGTAAAATTCAGTGTCTAACAACCCATCCAACTCCACTTCAGACCAATCTACCAAGTCATTATCCTCAAACCACGCTATATCTTCTTTATCTCCAAAGATTGTAGTCACAACGGCTACTGATGAATTCTGTTTCTGTAAACCTTTCTTCTGAAGCATCATTAAAGCTTCACAATTACGCTGCACAAAGTAATTACAAGAATTTAAAACACATATGCTGATTGGAAATGAAAAATATGAGAATATGAAGGCCAATCAATGCTCTGATATTACATAACTGGCACCACCTCAGTTCAGAGTATATGTTGCGATCATATGGAAATGTTTTCCTGGTTGATTTGTTATTAAATTCCAGCTATTTATGATTATTTTTAAATAGAAACTAGATAGTTTTCCATCTGTATATATAATGAGAACATAATAGAGAAGATGGGAAGCATCATCCGTGTTTTTTCAAATTGCATATATCTGAACACCCCATTGAGCAAACAAGAGCGGATGTCTTTAGTACCTCATATGTGAGTGCATCGGCCAATCCTTGTATGCGATCAATGCGGATATTCTTGCCAAAAAGTTTAGAAAAGGTAGGATCGCCATGACGGGATTCAAGAGCGACACTAATGCTACATCCATCATCCCCGAGATTATTAACAAAACCTTGCATGCAAGATGTTGCACCAGCCCCCCTACTGTCACATATTCTAACGCAAACCATATCTCCCGGAGAAAGATTAGTGGGTGGCAATCTGTGGTTTCCCTCAGCTCTGAACAAAACCAAATGCATTCCTCCTAGTCCTACATTTATAATAAAATATTGATGATGTGTTAATTTAAGCAGATAAGTGGAAATGGTTGGAATTGGAAGTCATTATTGTGTTACCTATAGATGTGCTAATTGCATTGAGATTGCATATGGTATCACAGAGTTCTTGCTCAGCCTGGGCATGGCTGACCAAGAATTCAATGGGCTTTGGTGAAGTGGAATGCTCATCAGGTGTTGGAACGGCATTCAGCTCTTCCTCGGTAAACTCCAATTCAGAATCCCTTTCAATGCGAAGAAGATGTGACATGTGCTCGGTGAATTTGTCGATTCTGCACTGAATGGATTTGGTCTTGTCGATGGATAGACCATGGAGAGACTTGGACAGGGGAGCTTTTCTGGCAACAGCTCTATGTTGAGCTGGAAAAAATAAAATAAAACGGAGATTAAAAACAAGGAATAGTGACATGAAAGATCATTGAGCAGATTAATAGGGAGGATATGGATAAAAAAAAGAAAACCTGAATTAGCGAGATCCTTGAGCAACTTCCATGACTGAGTTTGATGCCAGGTAAGAGGAATGAGAGATTTGTGCTGGAGGTCCTGAAGAATGTCCCTGAGCTCCCTCTGAAAGTGGTCGAAGAGGGTTGGGTAATGAGTGCAAGTCTTGAGGCAGATGGCTTCAAGGCCAACGGGCATAGGAACAGCATTGAGGTAGGGTTGAGCCTGTATTACAAAGGTGAGACCAGCCGGCCCCATCTGTTGTTTCAGTTCGGCAAATTCACCCTGCATCTCAGCCCTTGCAAACTCCAAAGCCATCGCTTTCATGCCTTGGGATATCCATTTCACCACGCCTTTGCCCAAATCCCTCCGCCCAAGGGGGTCACCACCATTCTGATACAGAGAACGCACGCTCGTTGGCCCATTTCTCTTACCTTCGTTTATTTGCTGCTGTTTGTTTCTCATTTCTTCTTCAGTTACACTTACAGGCACACCACTATCACTACTATTATTCTTACCTTGTTTATTCTTGTTGCTCCTTCTCTTAGTGGCACTGCCGCTGCTGTTATTTCTTGCAGTCGACAAAATACGATGTGAAATTGGTGAACCTAAAAATACTCTCTTCTTGTGGCGGTAAAGATAAACAGAATCACTGCGGACGACCGGGGATTTCAATAGTGAGGCCGAAACGCCGCCACAGGAAATGCACAACGCTTCCATCTTTCAGAACTTGAGCTGCTCCTCCTCCTCCTCCTCCTCCTCCCTGGTGTAAATTTAAAAATTCAAACAATCAATCAACTTTCTCAGAACAAATACAAAAAAAAATATCAACATATAAAGAAGAAATATTTACAAATACCCCTCAGAATCTACAATAACTGTTAGAGGTGAGCAACGAGAGAATCAATCGTAAAATGATGATGGAAGAATGTTGTGGCTCTGGAACTTGTGGGGTTCGCGAAGATATTGAGTCAAGTCATTGTTAGGGTGGGTCCCCATCCCCCAATCTCTAAACTAAAGGATCCCACCCCCATGGATTCCATCTGCAATTAGCCACTAACCATTCTCTAATGTTCGTGGCCTTCATTTAGCCGCGCCATCGTTTAGTTGATTGACAGACCCTTTTTCTTTATTCTTTTTTTCTTTTTTTTTTTTTTTTTTTTTCTTTTTTTTTTTTTTGAGGAAAAAAATAGGCTTATAAGATTGATCTTTAAATAACCCTTAATTGAATTAAAAAATAATTAATTTAATCACTCAGTTCATTGAATTAATTGCTCTACTTAGCCTTTTCAGAAAATTTCCAAAAAAAAATCGGACGTACAAAATCAATTCCAATTCTCATTTCAAAATTTTCGGAATCTAAAAATTCATTCTAATTTCACAAGGCCCGGAATTTTCGGAATTTCGGAAAAATTTTTTGTCGCTCATAACTGGAGAAGAGAACGTTTATTTGAATTCCGATAGAGTGTACAATGAGGAGTTAATATCATAGATCCGAGTTCCTCAACACCATATCGTGCTCCAGAATTCCACCTAGGTTGCATTGAAAAGATGTACTCCCGTTATGCTCATAAAAAATATTGATCAGGCTAGAGGATCGTGCAGTGGAACTAGGCTTCAGGTTATTAATATGGGAAAACACGTTCTCAAATGCATTACACTACCCGATAAACATGTTGACCATATAGTGTACGTTCATTGCTCAAATGACATTGGTACCGTCCAACTCTACATCGCCTATTAAATTTTAGCAATGTCAGTCTTCGGTGATGGTTTCCTTTGCAATAACAATCAATAAAAGTTAAAGACAAACTCTTTCCCATGTAGTACGGCACTTGCTCAGACATGTTTTCAGTCATGGACAACTCTATGTCTCACTCTCGAGAGTTAATAGTTGAAGTGGCATAAGGATTTTGATCACGTCGGAATCTAGCGATACAACCAACTACAAATAATGTGGTACAAGGATGTTTTTCGGCATATATGAAGGTAACTATATAATTTTTTTTTACAATTTTACATAATGACCTTTATTTTGTATAACTTATATGTTTTGGCATTCCTCATTTGTAGGTTAATTTGCATTGTACTAGAAACTTGCTACGGGCTCCACTCAATATTTTTATCAAGGTAATTTATTGTAGAATGATTTTATGTCATTAAATATTTATATTTGTATTATTTTGGTAACGTTTTACTTATTTTGTATAATTATTGTACAAAATAGCAAGTCAATTGCATTGTATTGGATTCGTTACATGCGTTTAGGGATATTGTAGCTGAGACACGCTCAAATAAGCTTCAACGAATCAGTGAGCTCCATCCTCTTTACTTGCCTCTACAGTATCCTCTTTTATTTCCTTACAGGGAAGATGATTATCGAGACGATATCTGTTTGAGAGAATCTTCGTTTGCTGATAATAGAAAATGGAGGAAGGTAAGCATGCGAGAGTTCTTTGCATATCTAATCCTGAAACGACGTTGATAACATTTGTTACTTTTGCATTTCAAGAAGTTATTTCAGCAGTTCTGTGTTGATGGATTTTCGATGGTAGAGTCACAGAGGTTGAATTTCATAAGGTTCAATCAAGATCAACTTAGGGTTGACATGTACAAGGGTATCGAAGAAAATATTTTTAAAGGAGACACTGAGGGTAAATCAGTTGGACAACGCATTATAATTCCAGGGTCGTTCACCGCAGGTCCAAGGTATATGTTTAACAACTTCGTTGATGCTCTTCAAATATGTAACTGGATTGGATCTACAACCCTCTTCATTGCCATCACATGCAATCCTCAATGGCCAGAAATACAAAGGGTGTTGAAAGATACAAATCTCAGGCCGGAGGATCGGCCAGACATTCTTTGTCGTGTGTTCAAGATGAAGCTCAATAGTATGATGACAGAAATCAAGAAAGGTTGTATATTCAGACGTATTACAGCATGTAAGTATTTAATTAGATCTCAGTTTATAATTATACATTTACTTCATTCATATAAATTAAAGAATTTGCTCATGTGTGAGTTTAACTACTTATTGCTTCCTTAACTAAATTAATGCATATTTTTTTAATACCATATGTTTATATTTTCTATGCAGATGTATGCTTAATTGAATTTCAGAAACGAGGTCTACCGCATGCACATATTTTATTGTGGTTTCATAATAACGATAAGACCAATAACCCAGAAGAAATTGATAGGATCATATGTGCTGAAAATCCTGACGAAGTAAACGACCGAAAGATATACCAGTTGGTGGAGAAGTATATGATACATGGACCGTGCGGTCAGGCGAATTTGAAATCTCCCTGTATGAAGGATCGAGTTTGCACGAAGCGATTTCCAAAGCCATTTGTGCAGCGCACTGAATCAGATGCAGATGGTTTTACTATGTACAGGAGAATGGAAGATGGCAGAACAGTTACGAAGAAGAAGACTACTCTTGACAATGGGTTTGTAGTCCCGTACAATCGTATATTGTTGAGTACATACCGATCTCACATTAATATCGAGTTATGCAACCAGAACAAGTCAATCAAATACATGTTCAAATACGTAAACAAGGGGCATGGCCGAGTTACGACGGCATTTTATGAAACTCGTAATACAGATGGCGGTGCTGAGATTTGTGATGAGATAAAGATGTACTACGACTGCAGATATCTTTCGGCATGTGAGGCAATGTGGAGGTTTGCGAACTTGGGTTAAAAGAGGATTCTCGAACTTGGGCGCCAAGGAAAAAAAGATTTTCTATTGGTAGGTTTGCGAATGTTCCCCCTGGAAAGGAGAAAGACTAATACCTTAGATTGCTATTTAACATTCAGAGGGGATATACGTGCTACGAAGACATCAGAAAAGTTTTTGACACCGTCTACCCTACGTTCAGGGATGCATGTTATGTGTTGGGTTTATTAGATAACGACAAAGAATACATATATTCAATAATAGAAGTGAATACTTGGGCACCGATGGATTATATAAGAAGGTTATTTGTAGTTATGCTTCTTTCCAATAGCTTAAGTCGGCCCGAACATGTTTGACAAAGTTGTTGGTTGGATTTGGCTGAGGGTATTGCTTACAAACAACAAAGTCTTCATAATAATCCAGATATGGCAAATTGTATAACACATTATTCAATTAGATTTTAAATATTACTCATCTTTTTAATATTGTCGTATCTCATCGAAAGAGAAAAAATATTGCAAAGCAATGGTAAAAGCTTGCGAAATTACACGCCCATGCCAGTTCCAATCGAATTCTCAGCGGATGACACAGTAAACATATTGGTGTTTGATGAACTGGATTACGACCGATTTGAAATGGGTAGGGAACTTCAACGGTGTCTTGCTTGAATTACAGACGTGCAAACAATGATTTATGATATAGTCATGGATGTTGTATCCAATGACCGTGGTGGAATGTTCTTTCTATATGGCCATGGTGAAACGGGAAAGACGTTTCTATGGTAAACTCTTTCGGCTGCAGTTCGTTCCAAGGGAGAGATTGTAATTAACGTTGCATCGAGTGGTATAGCATCATTATTGCTCCCCGGTGGAAGAACAGCTCATTCTCGATTCGGACTACCCATAAATGTACACGAGAGTTCCACCTGTAGCATATCGCAACAAAGTCCACAGACGGAGTTGTTCATAAGGGCAAAGCTTATTATATGGGACGGGGCTCCTATGATGCATAGATACTGTTTTGAAGCGCTTGACAAGACAATGAAGTCAATATTACAGGTTGACAAACTCTTTGGTGGTAAGGTGGTTGTTCTTAGAAGAGATTTTAGGCAGATTTTACCAGTTGTGCTCAAAGCATCAAGGCAGGACATAGTACATGCTACGATAAACTCCTCTCCGCTGTGGAATTTCTGTCGTGTCATGAAGTTGACTAAGAACATGAGATTGCAGTCATGCTCTTCTCCATCCAACGTGGATGAGGTAAAATAATTTGGAGACTGGATACTGAAGGTTGGTAGTGAGGATGTTGGGGAACAAAATCATGGTGAAGCTTCGATAGTGATTCCCGATGACATGTTGATTGGTGATTCAGAAGATCCATTCAGAGACCTACTGGAATTCGTTTACCCGGATTGTTGAGTAACATGTATGATCCAGATTATTTTCAAGGGAGAGCAATTCTTGCACCAACTAATGAATGCGTCGAGTTTGTGAACGATCACTTAATGTCTCTCCTTCTAGGAGAGGAGAAGGTGTACCTGAGCTCAGATAGTATGTTTAGGGACGAGCAAACAATGGAGGATAATGCAGAAATTTATTCGACTGAATTCCTCAACACAATAAGATGCTCCGGACATCGTTCTCATGCGTTGAAGTTCAAGATTGGTGCACCCGTTATGCTAATAAGAAACATCGATCAAGCTAAAGGATTGTGTAACCGGACCAAACTTCAAATTATTAGAACTGGCATTCACGTTCTGAGTTGCAAAATTCTTTCCGGAAAAAATATCGGTGACATGGTGTTCATTCATCGGATGACTTTAATACCATCTACCGGACTGCCAATTAAATTTCAGAGAAGACAGTTTCCGTTGATTGTTTCTTTTGCAATGACAATCAATAAAAGCCAAGGTCAAACTCTTTCGCATGTTGGTTTGTATCTTCCTAAGCATGTCTTCAGCCATGATCAACTATATGTTGCACTGTCAAGAGTTACGAGCAGAGGTGGTGGCATTAAAATATTCTCACCAATGTTACTAGAAATGTCGTGTAAAAGGAAGTATTTCATCGAATTTGAAGGTAGATAATATTTTCATATTTACCAATTATTCATGTAACATGTCTTTTTTTTAACAACTTATTCTTTGGCAGGTGTTTCTTCTCTATATAATTTCCCCCGTGCGATGTTATTTTCACATGTCCCTAGGATGCTCAGTGCAAATTTTATTATCTTTAAGATTTATTTTTGACGATATACTAATATTTAATATTATTCTTATGATGTAACTATGAAGAACATGATGCTTCAATATTGCTGGTCGCGTTTTGTATTTAAATTCAATGAGCGTAATAATTTATATATGCGTAAATTTATTTTTCAGACATGTATTTCCAGTTGAAAATATGTCACCCCGTGCATCGCACGGGTGAATACTAGTTTCCAAAAAAAAATCGGACGTACAAAATCAATTCCAATTCTCATTTCAAAATTTTCGGAATCTAAAAATTCATTCTAATTTCACAAGGCCCGGAATTTTCGGAATTTCGGAAAAAAAAAAACAATCGGAAATCACATTATAAGCTTTAAAATTTCAAAACTTAGCCGAAATTTTCTAAGATGTTCATAATTTTTTTTCAAAAATAAGAACATCCACGTCGATAAAAGTAAAACTAATAAATAACTACTAAATTTCAGTTCAAAAAAATAAATAAAAATAAACACAACATAATATCAAATAAAACTTCTAACAACAATTCATTATGTCAAAATCCTAAAACAAAACTTATAGGTGTATTTTTCGGAATTATAAGTATTATATAATATATATTATTTATAGGTGTACTTTTCGGATAAAAAAACCGGATCGGAAATTCCAAATCCAATCCAAAAAATTAGAAAATCGGAATTTCGGAAGTCAAGAGGAAAAAAGTTGTTCCAAAATCAGAACTTTTCGGATCGGAACCAGCGGAAATTGAAAATTCCGTTCCAACTTGCACCCCTAGTTCTACTAATCGAACTTGGGAGAATTACACTTTTGGTCCCTCATGTTTGGTCCGATTTCACTTTTGGTCCCCCTTGTTCCAAAGTGAACAAAGTTCACCTCCAAGTTTCAATTTTAAACACTTTTGGTCTCCGCCGTTAGCAAGTAACGGAAAACACTATTTTGGGGTGAAAATTAGTATTTTAAAATTATTTGGGGCTGAAAATAATTATAAATTTAAAATAGACTTATAATTAAATTTTTAATAATATTAAGTATAATGAAATTTATTTAGTTAATTTTTTTTATTATTATTAATAAAATAATTATAAGTAGTACAATGAAAAATAATATTTAGTATAATGTACAATAATTTATTTAGTTAATTTCTTAATTATTATTAAAAAAAATTATTAGTAGTATAATTATAAGAATATTAAGTATAATTATAAATGATTTGTTTAGCTAATTTCTTTTTTTATTATTAATTTTTTTATTATAAGTAGTATAATTTAAAATAATATTAAGTATAACTAAAAATAGAGATTATTTGACAAACCTCCTCATTAGCCTCCTCTAATTAGAATGAGTCTAATTTTTTTTTTTTTTTTTTTTTTTTGATGTTTAAGTTAAATCCAAAATATTTTTAATGAATAAAAATTAATAGAATTTCACGATTATACCCTTCTTCCTATTTGACATAATCTTATTATTTAATGTTAATTTATAATAATTCAATTATAATCTCCATCCAAACTTCCAAACCTTACTCTCAAACTATTTTTTCTCCCCCGTATTTTTTCCAAACCGCCATCATCATCATCATCGCAGTATGTTGAGGTTACCGTCCTGGCAACTTTATTTCGAAGGCTTTGATTTGCCACATGCGAAATTGGAGGAGGAGTAGGCAATTAATTTAAAATCGTGGTAAATGATCGAACAAGTAGTTGCCCTACAATGTTTTATGTTTGAGTAAAATGTTCTCTCTGATTCTCTCTCTCTCTAACACACACACACACACTCTCTACTCCTGGCCGACTTTTTCTGTGAGGTCAAAGGCGCTCATCAGCTGCTGCAAGGCAGAGGCTGCTGTCGGAATAGATACCGAAGCAACTGACAATCTACGGCGAATGAATATTATAGGAGAAATAGAATTGAAGAAAGAGAGAATTATGTCTCTCACGTATATTAATCATATATATAGGTACATGTAGGTAACCCTAACCTATTACACAAGGTAACCTATTACACAAGGTAACTATAATAAATAATAATAATAATAATATATACGTATAAATTCATGGTTGTCAAAATCGAACGATTCACGATTTGAATCGTCCGATTCGATTCGATTCAGACTCAACTCGATTCAAATCGGTGAAGAAATCGAAAAAATAAAAAAATCGTAACTAAATCGTTTAAATCGTTGGTAAATCGCCCAAATCGTGCGATTTGTACGAGTTAGGCGATTTGCTGAGATTTGCTTTATGTTATTAATATATTATATATTATTAAATTAGGAAGTGATTTCTAGAAGACCCACTTTTCAACCCACAAAAGCTGTCTTTTGCCATTCTTCTTGATTCTCCCTTCTCTCAACAAATTCAAGAAAGAAAAATCATCCCACTCCCACCGTCTGCCGTCAAAAAACATCCCTTCTTCTTGTTTTGGTGTTCAACCAAGTTACACAGGTAATTAATTATTTTACATTTTGTACATTCTTCTAGATATATGTATTTAAATTTTGTATATTATCATTATTTTGCAGATTTCTTATGGGGAAATCAAAGGGGGAGAAAAGCAAGAGCAGTGATGATCCAGGATGGAAACATTGCCAAAAAATTGATGAAGGAAACATGCGAGTAAGATGTGTACACTGTCAAGTTATCTATTGGGGAGGTGTTTATCGCATAAAACATCATTTAGCAGGAACTAGAAAAGATGTTGAACCATGTACAAAATGTTCTGAAGAAATTCGAAATTATTTTTTAAATTATCTGGAAAGTCAAAAAACGAAAGGAGATTATGGGGATGATGGAAATTTTGTTGAAGATGATGTTGGTGAAATTCCTGGAAAAAGAAAAAAACGAACAATGAAGTTTTTCAAAAAATCTGAAAAAGAGACAGGCTCTTCTAAGACTACTTTGAATACGTTATGGAAGACGAAGGACAGAGATTCCGTGTGTAGTGATATATGTAGATGTCTTTATGCAAACGCTATCCCCTTTAATTTGGTGAAAGATCCATTTTTTAAATCTATGTTGCAGTCAGTTGCAGAATATGGAAAGGGGTTAATACCTCCTTCCTATCATGAGGCAAGGGTAACTTTTTTGGAAAATGAAGTTAAGTCAATCCAAGAAATTATCGAAAGGTACAAAGATGAGTGGAAAACGACAGGGTGTACTCTTATGTCAGATGGATGGACAGATAATAGGAATCGCTCTATCACGAATTTCTTAGTTAATAGTCCAAAGGAAACCGTGTTTCTAACAAGCATCGACACTTCTGATGTTTTTAAGAATGCTACGGAATTGTTCAAACTTCTTGACAAGTTTGTTAGACAAATTGGGCCGGAAATTATTGTTCAAGTTGTTACCGACAGTGCGGCAGCTTATGTAAAAGCTGGAGAGATGTTGATGGAATCTAGAAAAAATATTTTTTGGAATCCTTGTGCTGCACATTGTATGGATCTCATTCTAAAGGATATTGGAGATATGCCAATACATAGAGACACCATGGCCAAGGCAAGAAAGATTACAGTGTACATCTACAGGTAATTCGTTTTATTTGGTTCTACTATATACTGTGTAACTTATATTATTACTTTATATACCTTTAATTTTTACCATGTTTATTTTCAGACATGCTTGGGTTTTGAACTTAATGAGAAAATTCACGCGGCATAGGGAGTTAACAAGACCCGCTGTTACAAGATTTGCAGCATCGTATTTAACTTTGAGACGTTTGCATGAGTCAAAGATGGCACTTACGGCAATGTTTGGATCTGAAATCTGGCAAAAAAGTTCATATGCGAAGAAAGCGGATGGACAAGCTATTGGTGAGATAATTTTAGCTGACAAGAACTTCTGGTCGGCCATTCAATATTGCTTGATGTGCACACTCCCATTAGTAAAGGTGTTAAGACTTGTAGATGGGGATTCTAAGCCTGCCATGGGATATATTTATGAAGCAATGGGTTATGCAAAAGAACAAATAAAGAAAATTTTTAAAGATGTTAAAAAAAGGTATGAGCCGATTTGGGAAATATTGATCTGAGATGGGATTTACAATTGCATAGACCCCTTCATGCGGCTGCGTACTATCTTAATCCGAGGTTATAATGATTCTTACTTACTCATTATTATTATTTTATTTATTTATTTTTACAATTATTTGATACTAACTGTTTGTTTGCCTAGTTTTGTGATTGTAAAGTTTGAGTTATAAATATGTGTAGCTTTCATTATTCTTCTGATTTCAAAGCGGATTATGGAATAAAGAATGGACTTTATAAGACAATCGAGCGGATGTGTCCCACTCCAGAATTACGAGAACAAATAGACAGACTACTAGAGACTTTCCATAGAGCGGAACTGATGTTTGGAATGTCCATGGCTGTTCAAATGAGGAACAAAAAACAACCAGGTAAATGTTTAAGCATGAAAATATTTTTAATTTTAAATGTAGTCTTTCTAACTGATTGATATTTGGTTGCAATTGATAGCTTTATGGTGGGAATCTTATGGAGCTGCATGCCCAGAACTTCAGAAACTTGCCATTCGTATTCTTAACCAAACATGTAGTGCCACGGGATGCGAGAGAAATTGGAGCGTATTTGATCAAGTATGAGATAAACTTTATTTTCGGGTCTTAGAATGAATATATTATTGAATGCCATATCAAAATTATAAGTTATTTGACAGGTGCATACTAAAAGGAGAAATCGATTGGAGCAAAAAAGACTTAATGCACTTGTTTTCACGAAGTACAATCTAAGGCTTGAAGTGCGACATCAAAAGAGGGTTAAAGATGGTGAGTTCTATGATCCTATTTCTCTATCTGACATGGAATCTGATGATGAATGGATAACGGAAAGAGAAGATCCAACTCTACCGGAGAATACAGATTGGTTAGATATTAACGAGTGTTTTCAATTGGAAAATGGTGAATCAAGCAAAAGAAAGAAAAGAGGTAATTTATTATCATGCATTATATCCTTGGTATATGGTCATTCAATTTATTATTTGAATTGTCTAAATACATGACATGTATTTTTCATAGGACCTAGAGATATTAATAAGAAAGGGAAAGAAAAAGCCATTGAAGAAGAGGAACAAGAAGAAGAAGTAGCTCTCGAACAACTGAATGAAGTAAATTTCAGTGAAGAAAATGTTGAAAATGAAGAGCTGCTGGATTTAAATGATGATACTACTTTTTATTTCAGTGATTAAAGATAAAGCTTCCGGATGGAATTAGTAGGATAAAGCTTCTTCTTTTTCGGGCTTACTACGATTCCCGGGTGCCTCATGGACAGACACTAAGCAAGGCCTTTCCTTTACTAGCCTCCTCTTGGACCTCGGTTACTAGATAAAAAGGACATCCAAATATCTTCCAATCAGAATAATTGGGAGGGCTACCAGACCATACCTCTTCAGGAGTCTTAAACTCAAGAGATTAATGGGGAGAACGATTCACCAAATAGTAAGCTGTAGAAAAGGCTTCAGCAAAAAAAAAATGCCCTTGACAAACCAGCGTTAGAAAGCATACAACGTGCTCTCTCCAAAAGGGTTCTGTTTATGTGCTCTGCCACACCGTTCTGCTGTGGTATTTTCATGACTGTGAGATGCCTGAAAATTTCATCATTCTTGCAGAACTCTCTGAACTCACCCTCACAAAATTCCAATCCATTATCTTAATTCTTCTCCGGAGGGTTCCCTTCCCGAATGCGAATCTCTATCTATTTGCGGCTACAGCCTATTCTAATAGGACCTATATTCAATCTCTTATTTTTGTATTATACTTTTTGTGGTTTTGTGTGTTGAAAAAGTGATTAATGACATTAGCAATACTATTTTTGTATTACACTTTTTTATGGTTTTGTAGTGTTGAAAAGTCCATGTTTAAAGAAACATATGACATGGATTTTGATTATATGCAACATGATTTATGTTGAAAAATAGTATATAATGGATATATTAATATATATATATATATATATATATTTTAAATCTTACGATTTACGATTCGATTCGATTTACGATTTACATTTTTGATAAAACAATTTTCGATTCGATTTACGATTTAACAACCATGCGTATAATGTATACGCTAATACACCCCTGCAGTCGAAACGGGAAATGAGAGGACGTGGAGACTGGAGACAAACTGCTGGAACAGTTGAGTAGGGAGTCCTTTCGTGAAGATATCGGCAAATTGGTAGGCGGATGGGACGTGAAGGACTCGAACGTGTCCCAAAGCAACTTTGTCTCGGACAAAGTGAATATCAATCTCCACATGTTTCGTACGAGAGTGTTGAATAGGATTGCTGGATAGGTAGACGGTACTGATGTTGTCATAGTAGACAATGGTGGCTTTCGAAAGTGGGCAGAGCAACTCAGAAAGTAGGTTGCGTAACCAAGTCGTTTCGGCGACGGCATTTGCGACAGCTCGATATTCAGCCTCCGCACTAGATCGAGAAGTAGTGACCTGTCGTTTGGAGGACCAAGAGATGAGGTTGTTGCCGAGGAAAATGCAATAGTCCGATGTCGAACGACGAGTGTCAGGGCAGCCACCCCAATCGGCGTCGGAGTAAGCGATAAGAGAGAGGTCCGGATTGGGGGAGAGGTGAAGGCCGTGATCGAGAGTGCCACGAATGTAGCGAAGGATACGCTTGAGAGCAGCCATATGAGGTTCCCTCGGATCATGTATGAATAGACATATTTGTTGCACAACATAGCAAATGTCGGGACGAGTAAACGTGAGGTATTGCAGTGCACCGGCAAGGCTGCGATAAAGAGTAGGGTCAGCAACGGGGGGTCCAGTGGTCGAAGACAACTTGCTCTTTGTGTCAGACGGCGTAAGACAACAGTTGCAGGAAGCCATGTGTGCACGCTCTAGTATCTCGTCGGCGTACTTACGTTGAGAGAGAAATAGCCCATTCGACGAGCGAGTAACTGAGATGCCGAGAAAGTAGTGAAGATCGCCAAGGTCCTTCATTGCGAACTCTTTATTAAGGGCAGCGATGATAGAGCGGAGCAATTCAGGTGTGGATGCCGTAAGTACAATGTCATCGATATACAGTAGAAGATAGGCGCATGAACTGTTGCGACAGTCGCGCGAACTGTTGCGACATTACACAAAAAGTGAAGTGTCGGACTTGCATTCTCTGAACCCCATGGTAATAATGTGAGAGGCAAAACGCTTATACCAAGCATATGGTGTCTGCTTGAGACCGTAGAGTGCTTTGTTGAGACGACACACGTGAGTGGAGCGAGATGGATCGACGAATCCGGGAGGTTGCTCGCAGTAGACAATTTCAGAGAGATTGTCATGTAAGAATGCATTTTTCACATCAAGCTGGTGGATTGGTCATGATCGTGAGAGAGCAATACTGAGAACTGTTCGAACAGTGGCTGGTTTGACAACTGGGCTAAAGGTCTCGTCAAAATCGATGCCAGCCTGCTGGTGAAAACCGCGTACAACCCACCGTGCTTTGTATCGCTCAAGGGAGCCATCAGACTTGAGTTTCTGTTTGTATATCCACTTACCAGAAATAACATTAGTGAACGGGGGGCGGGGCACAACATTCCAAGTATTGTTTTTAATTAAAGCAGTATATTCCTCAATCATGGCGTTTCGCCAATTTTTGTCAAGAAGAGCTTGGCGATAGTTGGTGGGAATGGAACAGGTAGAGGACGCAACTAGAGAGAAGGGGACTTTGAGTTTGTGGATGCCCGCTTTACTGCGAGTCACCATAGGGTGAGC
This sequence comes from Erythranthe guttata, assembly GCF_056151865.1. Taxonomy (NCBI): domain Eukaryota; kingdom Viridiplantae; phylum Streptophyta; class Magnoliopsida; order Lamiales; family Phrymaceae; genus Erythranthe; species Erythranthe guttata. Next base: position 23,318 of record NC_142540.1, read on the forward strand.
AGGGGGGGTGGGGGAGGTGTGGGAGTAGGAGAAGGGGTTGTGAGCTGGTCGTGGTCAAGAGGTGGTGCTGCAGCCGCAGGTGGAACAGGTGTTGGCTGTGTTATAGGACTGTTGGACGAACTGCTGGAACATGGTGGTTCACTGTTGGAACAGTTGGGTGAACTGTTGCAACAGTTAGACGAAGTCTGAGGGAGAAGGAACAGGGAGGGTGTGTTTTCATCCAAGGCAGAGGTAGGAAGTGTGTTTGTGGGGGGAGTTGACTCAACAAAAGGAAAATGAGTTTCGTCGAAGGTAACATGACGAGAAATTATGATTCGGTCAGTGGATCTATCAAGGCAACGATAGGCTTTGTGAGAGGAATGGTGACCGAGATAGACACAAGGAGTAGAACGGGGGGCGAGTTTATGTGGTGTGGTGGCGGTGAGGTTGGGATAACAAAGACAGCCGAATACTTGAAGATGAGAGTATGTAGGTTTGATGAGGTAAAGAGCTTCGTGAGGGGTCCGGTTTTGTGTGGTTTTGGTAGGTAGGATATTGAGTAGGTGGGTGGCCATATGAAGGGCTTCGAACCAATAAGTAGGAGGAAGATGAGCTTGAAAGATGAGTGATTGAATCATGTTGGTTATGGTGCGAATCATTCGTTCTGCATGTCCGTTTTGAGGGGAGATGTGGGGACACGAAAAACGATTTAGGATGCCGTATTTAGTGAAGTAGTTTTGAAAATCCGCATTTTTTAATTTACGACCATTATCACTTTGTAAGGCTTTGAGGAGATGTTGGAATTGAGTTTTGAGAAGATTATGAAAATTGACAAAGGTTGTAAAAACGTCAGATTTATTTCGAAGAGGAAAAGTCCATAAATAATGGGTAAAATCATCAACTAACACAAGATAGTATTTAAAACCCGTAAGACTAGATATAGGAGAAGTCCATAAATCAGCATGAATAATTTGAAATGGAGCAACAGTAATAGATTTTTGAGAAAAAAAATGGTAGACGAAAATGTTTGCCTAATTGACATGCATTACAAAGAGACTCCCTAGGGTCTTTATTATGTGAAAGAAAAGTGCTAGAAAATAAACGGGACATGACGTGTTTGCCGGGATGGCCTAGACGCCGATGCCAAAGAGTGTGAAACGAAGGTGTTGCGACAGTGAGTAAAGCAGCGGGAGGTGAGGCGGGAGGAGGGACGCCAAATGGATATAGGTCACCGGAGCTATTGCACCTGAAAATCTTGACTCGACTCCGAAGATCCTTCACAAAAAAACCAAACGGGTCAAATTCAACCGAACATGAGTTATCGCGGGTGAACTTTCGAACAGAGATAAGGTGTTTGATGGTATTGGGTGTGACATAGACATTTGTGAGGCGGAAATGAGTGGTGGGAAGAATTGTATGGCCTATGTGGGTGATGGGGAGGGTGGAACCATTACCGACGACGACATGTTTGGGGAAATTACTGCTAGGATTAAAAACAAAATTGAAATTACCTGAGTGTGGTACCATATGAGAGGTTGCCCCGCAGTCCATGAACCACTATGACTCGGTAGGCTGCTGAAGTGTCACCGTATTCAAACGGTTTGCGAGATCCACCACGTTGGCACTGTTGCATGAACTGTTGCAACTGTTGATGGATTTGTTAGAGCTGTGGCATGGTTGCTGGTGCGGATGAACCTGAGTAGTGGCCGGTGTATGGTTCAGGTGGTCCAGTAAAGTAGGCTTGAGCCGCTGGAGTGGATGGGTGGTCCGATGTATTTGGAGCGGATCCCAGAATTGACGGTTGTCGGTAAGGTGCGCGCCAGAGTTGAGATGCGCCATGAGCACTATGGTAGTCGTAGTGCTGCATGGGGTGACAGTTAATGCTGCGACCTCCGCGACGGTTGGATCGGCCACCCCCGCGCTGATAGCGCGAAGAACCACCTCCGCGGGAACTGTTGCAGGAACCGTTGCAACTGTTGGGGAGACAGTACGCGTTGGAGGCGTAGAAAACAGCAGCGGTCTGTTCCGGTTCAGCAAGTCTTGTTTCTTCCATCTGAAGAAGCGATCGAGTCTGTAGAAAAGTGGGAAGGGGATTCTGAAAGGAGATGAGATTGGCGACGGTCCCGTAATTTTTCGGAAGGCCGTGTAGGGTTTGTAGGACGAGTTGTTTGTCGGAGATTGGATTTCCGACATCGGCCAAGCTGTCCGCCGTGATTTTGATTATTTGGCAATAATCGTGAATGGAGAGAGTGCCTTTCTTGAGGGACTTGAATTTTTCTTCAAGTTGAATTGCCCGATAATCTTTATTATCGGTGAAGAGAGAAGAGATGACGTTCCATAGATCACTGACGGTAGAGGTTTTTGAGAGAACCATACTGGACAAATCATCGTAGATGGTGCTGTAGATCCAATATTAGAGGAGATAGTCGGCGCGTTGCCATTCATCGGCGGAAATTGAATCCGATCGGGGTTTTCCATGGAGAAGATCGGAGAGGCAGAAACGACCGACGGTAATTGTGAAAAAGTGGCTCCACTTTTGATAGTTGGGATTTTTCAAATCTAGAGTAAAGGGGATAAAAGATTTAATATTGGAGATGACATGAGCAAGGTGGAAAGGATTGAGAGGGGCGGTGGAGGGAGAAGAAGCGTCGCCGGCCATGGAGAAGGAGGGGGGCGACGGCTGAGAAGAGAAGGGTGGTGGTGACGGCTAGGTTAACCTAATGTCTGATACCATATAGGAGAAATATAATTGGAGAAAGAGAGAATTATGTCTCTCACGTATATTAATCATATATATAGGTACATGTAGGAAACCCTAACTTATTACACAAGGTAATCTATTACACAAGGTAACTATAATAAATAATAATAATAAATAATAATAATAATAATAATAATAATAATAATAATAATAATAATAATAATAATAATAATAATAATAATAATAATAATAATAATAATAATAATAATAATAATAATAATAATAATAATAATAATAATAATAATAATAATAATAATAATAATAATAATAATAATAATAATAATAATAATAATAATAATAATAATAATAATAATAATAATAATAATAATAATAATAATAATAATAATAATAATAATAATAATAATAATAATAATAATAATAATAATAATAATAATAATAATAATAATAATAATAATAATAATAATAATAATAATAATAATAATAATAATAATAATAATAATAATAATAATATATACGTATAATATATACGCTAATAAATATGCCTTATCCATTTCCACGGTCATTAATTAATACATCACAATATATTAATGTAGTTAATTACTTTCCTTTTCGTTGAAATTTGATGTTTTCTTGCACCAAAAAAAGAAATAAAAAAAAATGGTGCAAATTTGATGTTTTCTTGTTAGAATTCATAGTGGTTTTCGATGTTTATACAGTTATCTATACAGAGTGGTTTTCATGTTTATATAGTTGTTTATACAAAGTGGTTTTCATATTTATATAGTTGTTTTTCGATAAATTTATAGTGGTTTTCAACAAATTCATAGCGGATTTCGATAAGTTTATAGTGGTTTTCATTTCGAAAACCTGTTGGATTTTTTTTTAAATATTAAAAGAATTTTTTTTATCAAAATAAAAAAAATAATTAAACAAAATATTTTTTTATTAAATAAAATTGGGGAAAAAAATGATTTAAACAAAATCGGGATTAAGAAAAAAAAAACCATTGAAAAAACAAAAATAAAAATAAAACCATTTTAAAAAAAATCAAAATGAAGAACATGAGAAATATAAATAAGAAAAAAATAATTTAAAATAAAAAATTAAAATTAAAATTAAAAAATAAAAAATAAAAGAAAACCATTAAAAAAGAAGAAAAAGAAAAGGAAAAATAGAAACTGAAATGGCGTGATATGTGGAGATATTAAGGGGATTTACATATTTAAAAAAAATTAATTGATTTTTCATAATAATACAGTAATATTAAATAGGGGTATTTTGGATAATTTGAGTCAATTGAGTCTATAACAAATATCAAGTAACAAAATTAGATTTATCATTAAGTAAGAAATTAACGAGGGATAGCCCCTTAAAAATAACTTGTTTAGTTAATTTATTTTTTTATCATTAAAAAATTAATTATAAGTAGTACAATTATAATAATATTAAGTATAATTAAAAATAATTTGTTTAGTTAATTTATTTTTTTGTTATTAATTTTTTTATAATTAACTTTTTTGTCATAAGTAATATAATTAAAAATAATATTAAGTATGATTAAAAATCATTTGTTTAGTTTTTTTTATTATTAAAAAATTAAATATAAGTAATATAATTATAATAATATTAAGTATATTAAAAAATAATTTGTTTTGTTAATTTTTTTTATTATTAAAAAATTAATTATAAGTAGTCTATTTTAAATTTATAATTTTCAGCCTCAAAAGATTTTAAAATTTCAATTTTCACCCCAAAATAGTGTTTTCCGTTACTTGCTAACGGACATGTAACGGCGGGGACCACAAGTGTTTAAAATTGAAACTTGAAGGTGAACTTTGTTCACTTTGGAAAAGGGGGACCAAAAGTGAAATCGGACCAAACATGAAGGACCAAAAGTATAATTCTCCCAATCGAACTTGTATAAATAAATTATTTGATTTACCAATTAACTGAATTTGGGTATATTGAGTTACTTGTGTAGATAGTGATTAAATATGAAAAAATAATTTTCATCTATAAATATTATAAATTAGGATACGATTATTCTTAAATTACATATTTTTGCATTTTATACTTGCGAAAAAAATTAAGTACGCTCTACACCCTATGACAAATGATAAATATTTCACCATACATCAAGAATTTTTGGTGATAATTTTATGTGATAAAACATAATTTTCAAATAATTATAATACAACCTCTCTTTATTTTTTTCCTTCCATTTTTTTAAATATTTTTATAATCTGAAATTTATTTTTGAAAAGTTAAATTTAATTAAGCAATTTTTATTCTAAAAGAAATAATATTAATAATAAATTTGATTAAAAGAAGAAAAAAAACCCATTGTTTAAAATCCAGGCCAGCGGCCCACTGCATATATGTCATGGGCTCTTACTCATTTATATCACCGCCCCGTAGCCCCGCCCCGACATTGTTATTTTATTTTATTATTATTATTACAATTACTATAATATTATAATAATAATAATAATAACAATAATTATTATTATTTATTATTACTTATTACTATTACTACCACTGTTAACAGAGGTAAGCAGCATTTCGTTAGCATTTTTGACGAAAGGAAAACAAAACTGGGAATTAAGGAAGCGACCAAGGGCTCCGTAATTCTGTCTTTCCTTCCTCTCTGGTAAAATCAAATTCTCAATCGTCGACTTTCTCAAATCTGCCGTTATTGAATTATTTTTCGTTGAAGCACTTGTTAGCTGGATCGATTCAGACTCCGTCCTGTTTCGCTTCTCCCTCTTTTTGGTGTTTTTTTTTTTTTTTTTTTTTTTTTTTTCAATGAGTCTAATTTTGAAGATTCTTTCCTTTTGCTGAGTCCCATTGACTAGTGAATGAGGATGGGATTACAATCTTCTGGTAAATTCCTTGAATTTGCTAGAGGATTACAACACCATCCCACTTGTTCGCCATCCACTTTCTGAATTTTGCCCATCGACAACCTTTCAAGTCTGTTTATTATATCTTTACTGCATCATCTGCACACGCATAGAGCACCGCCCGTGGGTTTTTCTTCTCTCCAGGGAGAAGTGGGTTACTTATGGACGAGGTTTGTACTGGTACTACAAGGGTTGAGGAATCGAGCTCAACATCATCCTCATCCACATCGAGGCTGATATCCTGGCGTCCTAAGCCGCTCGCCTTCCGTCCTTATTCCCCAATTCTTGACACTAGTGCAAAGCCCCAAGTTTTACGAGTGGTTGTTAGAAGACCGGTAGGTGATGATTTATGACTGTTCTTTTTGTTAACTGCAAAGTCCTCTTGTACTATACTAGATAATCAATGGCCATCCCATTTAGTGAACTACTGATTATTGGTATGCTTCTATATATGCTAGCTAACATATCGCACAAGAAGTTTTATGCTGATAATTCCCAATGTTAAAACCTGAGAAGTAGTCGATTTTTCAGATAAATGCATACATTAGATCAATTTAAGCGAGGATGACGTGCATGAATGCCCAAAAGCAAAGATGCATTGATCTGGTCCAAAAACAAATTACTGACCTCTTGTAGAAATCATGATTTTGTTTTCTTGACCTTGAGGTGTCGATTCCATTGCTAAGCATGGTTCTAGTTGATGCCTTTTTAAGTAGATTAAAAATTAAAGTGTTGCTTTATGCAGATTAAGTGTCACATTTTCTTCTGGGATTAGATAGAGAGATAGATAAGACGCAAGAAGTGTTTTTCAATATTGTTACTTGAAAGGTCAGGGGATCAAGATCTTGTGGTTATAATCTGGGGACTGGTTTCCCAATGAAATGTCAAGGTTTTGTAAGATTCACCTATTTTTGGAGTAGAATGAGATGATTCCTATTGAGTAGTAACAGTTCGAAGAGGCCAATGAAGACTGTTTGTTATATCTTTTTCTTTTATTTTAAAAAATAAGCCATTAGCTATTCTATCATATGGTGATTTGTATTTGGCTAAGCATATTTAGATTCCTCACGTGGCAAGTTGCGTGCCTATTTGCTTTTTGCGTAATTATATTTTCAGGTCTTGCATTTGAATTATTTGTTATGTTTACTAGTGAGTCTTTTGGCATGGAATGTATTTACATTCTAACACTTATTTTGAACTAGTAAATCCTCTTTGGTATGTTTTTCTATGTTGCAGCTGGTTGCTCGGTTGACTAAGGATATCGTTGAGATATACCAAATATGCAACCCTCAGTTCCGTTATTCGGAAGAGTTAAATCTAAAGAGATTCTTGACATCACCATCTACCGGACTGTCGAATGATGGTTGTGATAATGCGAACTCAGACCTAATTCTTGCTGTAAATTATTCGCTGGTTAATACAGATACAAATCGAAGGTAAGACTTCTGTCTAAGACTGCCCTTTTTGTTGATTATGGTGTTATGCAGTATGCTTAAGGGGTTGAGAGAGCGTGATCTTTTGTTATTGTGGACGTTAGACTAATTTATGATAACACTCAAGATGGAAGTGGTAATGTAGCAACTTCTCAGAACAGATTAGTTTTACGTATTGTTCAACTTGAGCAGGTGGAAGAAGATTATGGACGGAAAGTAGATTGTTCTATCTTATTTTAAACGTGTTGACCTTCTCGTCTGATTATATATCAACACATCACTGCGAAATATTTGGCTGGACCTATTTGGCAGGCCTCTTGCCCCTCTTACCATTAGCTCCTCTTTAGTTCACCATATCACTGGATTCCCTTGAAAATGGTTATCTAAAGAATGGATGAACATCAATGTTTGAATAAGAGCACTTAATTATATTTGGTGTCTGCTTGACTAAGATGGGTTATGAACGACCTAATGTCATGAAAATTGTATTATTCATTAACAAAGAACACACATCTATAAGGGATGATACAAGTGTTTCCATTTTGGCTGTTGTCTACTTTCTGCTTAGGACTTGTATGGACATTACTTCATACAGTCTTTTGCTATTTATGTAGTGGGTATATGCAAAATCTTGAAATCATTAACTGTAAAACTTCATTGGTTCAGAAGTATTGAAATAGTTATTCCACTCATCAAGACATTCACCATGACCGTTCGCTTTTTACGGTATGCATGCCTGTATGTATAATAGGTCACCATTATAGCAGTGAGATTTATTGAACGAATGATTGATATTTTCTAAGCTGAGAAAAATTAGAGAAACAGGTTGAGCAATTGTTCGAGTCTTATTCTTTGTGAGAAACAATATGTTGCTATATTTTCTATACCAAGCATGATGCCTTACTCTCAGCTAGTATTGAGGAAAATCGTGCAGAAAAAAACAAAAAACATTTTTTTCTATCTTTGCTATAGGATAACAACATGGAAGCAACTAGGAGAAGACATATGTTTTCATCTCGGTCCTCCCCTGATATGAATTGAGTAAAAGGAATGCTGTTTTTAACTTTCTTACACCTTCTGACATATAAAATTGTTGTTTGTATTAGTGTTCTGCTTTCTTTCTCCCACTTTACTCTTGTTTTTGCAACTCGGGAATACATATATGAGGATATGTTTTCTAATGACTTGCCATCTACTTCTTTGTATTCAGGTACATTGTCAAGGACGTTCTTGGTCATGGGACATTTGGGCAGGTTGCGAAGTGCTGGGTTGCCGAGACGAATAGTTTTGTTGCTGTTAAGATTATCAAGAACTTACCTGCTTATTACCAGCAGGCACTTGTTGAAGTCTCTATTCTAACAACGGTAAACCCCCTTGAACTGGATTTATCATTTTGTCTTTCAAGTACAAAACTTCCCAAAACATTCTCAATTGTTTCCTTGTTCCCTAGTTAAATAAGAAGTTTGATCCTGAGGATAAGCACCACATTGTTCGAATATATGATTATTTTGTGTGTCAGCGTCACTTGTGCATCACTTTTGAGCTGCTTGATACTAATCTGTAAGTTACTTATCCAAGTATCTAACTCCGAATAAATCCTTTATCTTTCTTGAGTTCATACCTTGGCGCCTCGTCACTTTATTTGGAAGTCTTGTATCAGGTACGAGCTGATAAAGTTGAATCATTTTAGGGGATTGTCATTGAGCATTGTGCAGCTATTCTCAAAACAGGTAGTACATTTGCTTGCTTCATATTAATATGATTTGAGGAAGGTCACTATGGGATGGCCTTGTATTTCTGTACCCGTGTTATTAGATTAGATTTCTTGTTGTCTTAGATATTGCGTGGATTGGCTCTTATGAAAGATGCTAGCATAATTCATTGCGATCTAAAGCCAGAAAACATTCTTTTATGCACAAGGTCAGCTACTCTTTGATGATATTGGACTACTTAATTCTGTCTACATCTTGTCATCTTCAATATATAGAATGTCTCTTGAAATTGACAGTGTGAAGCCAGCAGAAATCAAAATCATAGATTTTGGATCAGCCTGTATGGAAGATCGGACTGTTTATTCTTATATACAGGTAATGATCTATCATTCTAAGTGTATAACATTCTCGATATTGATTTGATTAATAAGGTATCATTCTTTTGGTTCTTTTGCAGAGTCGGTACTATAGATCACCTGAAGTTCTTCTTGGATATCAGTATCCTAGTATATGAAATTAAGTAATTGCGCTCGCTATAACTTCCTGAGGAACCCCAAAATCGCCTAGATTTCCTCACACATCCTGAGGAACTAGATCCTCGTGGCACCTTTGTTTTTATTCATCTTCGTTTCTCTCGCTTTTGTAACCCCCCCCCCCCCCACCCCACACACACACACACCCCAAATCGTTCAGATTTTTTGTGATGTAAATTATGCTTTGGGACCTTAACCTTGCGCAGGTATACTACAGCTATTGACATGTGGTCATTTGGGTGCATTACTGCTGAATTGTTTCTAGGGCTTCCATTGTTTCCAGGATCTTCAGAGTTTGATCTTCTCAGGAGGATGATTAAAATACTAGGGTATGAAACTTTACCTTTTGATTAAATCATACCTGTCTAACCGGATAAGCTTGGTTTATATTTCTTAGTCCTAAGCTCAGTCGTTCTTTTGTTGACTGTGATTACATATAGATACACTAGATATTTCAAATCGAAAAAGGACGTATCAAACTTAAGTGTGGTTTACTTGAAAACTTACACTAAAAGTTAGCATGACAACAGTTCCAAATAGAGTATAGATCCAGGACCAATCTTCTGCATTAAATTGAATAGCGCCATGAGATTGTTTTCTAGATACAGTCTCCTAATAATGCCGATGTAAGGGACCAGTTGGCCTTTTCTTGTGTTCTTGGTGACGAGACATAAGTACCTTCTCTCCAGGAAGTCAAAGCCAAAACCAAAAATCAGATTACGAGTCAGCTGTGGAACTAATGTTGGTACATATATCATATCTTGTCAGATTCAAATAAGTTTGACATAGTCTTTGGTTTCAACTTAAAGAGTTGGATCCTATATTTGAACATGTGGCAAAATCTTGTTGATTGGAAGATGGCCCTTATAGTTTTGGGAGGGTTATACCATTTCATCATCTCTTTTTCCTCTGCCCTAGTCTTTAAGGTTCGATGCTAGGGACTGGCACCAATAGAGGGAATGAGAGGAAGAATTTTTCCTAAGCATTCTGATAATTTAACTTCAGAAAATGTTTCTGAGCAATGTTGTCAGCTCATAGAAGAATGATGGGACACCAAAGAAGGTTCTTGTGTCATGCTTGACAATCTGTGGTATATAAATTAATTCGAGAATAGTTTATGATTATTTGTCTTGCCTGTTGGAGGACCTCTGAAATTGAGGTTCTATTATTTGTTGTCCTTCCCACAGTTATGTTAGGTATTATACTGTCACAAAAGGTGATGTTTCTTTTCTTTTCCTTGTTTCTAGTGAGAGAAATTGATTGATTTGGTACCCATTGCTACGAGAACGTTACTTTGAGAGGATTGAACACGATTGATTGATTTGAGATACAAATTTCTTTTAATAATAAAAATAATAATAATAATAATAATAATAATAATAATAGTAATAATAATAATAGTAATAATAATAATAGTAATAATAATAATAGTAATAATAATAATAGTAATAATAATAATAATAATAATAATAATAATAATAATAATAATAATAATAATAATAATAATAATAATAATAATAATAATAATAATAATAATAATAAATAAATAAATAAATAATAATAATAATAATAATAATAATAATAATAATAATAATAATAATAATAATAATAATAATAATAATAATAATAATAATAATAATAATAATAATAATATACATTTCTGCCAATATTGCTCTGTTTATTTATTAGATAGCTTCCGAAATGGCTTAATCGCATGCAATGTGTAGGGGCCAACCTCCTGATCATATTCTACGGAAGGCAAAAAACACTAGCAAGTTTTTTAAATTCATTGGGAGCATCAACCATGAAGAAAGGGACCAAAATCATAGAAGTAGTTGTAGCATGTTCCTAGTTTTGACTGAAGATGAATATGCAGCTGTAAGTGATTCCTCGATCTTTCAAGCTAAAGCTTAGTATTTTTTTCAGTTTGTATCTGTGTAATATATATATATATATATATATATATATATATATATATATATATATATATATATATATATATATATATATATATATATATATATATATATATTGCTTACTGTAAATGAGTTTCTGAGGTCTACTGATGAAGTGCATTTATGGTTTTATGCCATTAATTCTTTTATAAAGATACCTATGAGAAAGATCAGTGCAATGCAAAATTTCCTTCTATCTGAATATATTTCAAAGGAACTTTGTCAAAACCCAAAAAAAAAGAGAGAAAAATGAAAAGAAAGCTCAGGATTATTCATTCTGCAACTTTCTTAATGTCTCCTTTCATTTCCTTCATATGTTTCGACCCATTCATTTGGCACATTTCTTGAAACAATCGTGTGTACGCTATATTTGCATTTACTTGTGCAGGTCCTGATACAATCCTGTATTACCTCTGGCACCAAACCCTTTTGTTGCTTTTTTCTTGACTCTTGATTAATCTGTTAGTTTATATCTATAAAGCTTATTCATTTCTTTTAATTCTGATTGTGCAATTTGGTGTAATGTTTCTGTGAATCAGAGGGAATCAAAAAAACCATCAATCGGGAAGGAGTACTTTCATCATATGAACCTTGAAGAAATTGTCACAAAGTACCCTTACAAGAAGGATTTGACAGAGGAAGAGATTGTTAAAGGTTATTTTCATCTTCTTTAAAGCGAGTCGCTCAACTAGATAAGGCTTTTTTTTTGCGGGATATGTTTTCATGTGTTATTTCATAATAAGCTAATTGACTATTCATTCTTACAGAAAGTCAAATACGATTAGCATTGATTGATTTCTTAAGGGGTCTCGTTGAGTTTGATCCAGCAAAACGGTGGTCACCTTTGCAGGTGATCGAACCTCTCACCCTTCAATACTTAAAATACACGTCTTTTTTGTAAATTCTTTATTTTCATGATCTAGATAGGTTTATATCATCAGCAGTAATATTTAACCCTCAATGAATGCTTTTCGTAAGAAATTATTCAACAGATAACTTAGTATGTTAGTTGAAAGGTAAACTACACCATCCTCCCCTGAGAATAGGTCTAATTATGCCTAGACCCCTCAGGTTTATAAAATTACAAACCTCCCCCAATGTTTAGTTATTATTAAAAAGTCAACCAAATTCATTAAATAACATTTTAACCCTGATCATTTTCTTTGATAAGTTACACCGACCTCCCTTGAGGTCAGCTCTACTTACTTTTAGATCCTCTCATTAAAATACTTTCATCACGACACTCCATGGCTGCGCATGAAAAATTACCATTTATTCTAGTAAATTTACCATTTTGAAGTGATATATATATATATATATATATATATATATATATATATATATATATATATATATATAATTTTTGTTTTTAAATTCAAATACTATTACAAATTGGGCAAGTAGGGAAGGGGTAGAATTTGAACAGTAAACCTCTACTAGTAGTAAAGGCCATTCATCCTAGTAAATACTCAGCACCAAATATAGGACTCAATTAAGCAATCATGATTCAATTGTACCCATCATTAGTTGTGACTTGTGTATACTATGTTAGTTTTGTTCCTTTTCCATTTTTGTTCTATTCCTTAATACATTATATTCCAGTGTAATAACCCATGCATTGCTAGCTCCGACTTAACGACTAATTTTGAGCTAATGAGCAAGAATGTGATACTGTCTTCATTTAATTTGCCCCGAGTCAAAAGATTTTTCTAAATGATTTGTGTCTTTATTCCTCGGGTCTCTATTCTTTCTTGGTCCTCTTGTTGCCTGCATCACTCCTTCCTCATTGTACAACACTTATTTTTAAGTCTATAATGGTTTTGTAGCATAAGTATCCATGTGATTTAGACTTCTAGTGTTACTTGGCTAAAGACTATTATTCACATAATCTTATTATTCCTTTCAAGCACTGATACGTAAACATAAAAGAGGAGACTAGATATTCTGAATCTCGAGCTCCCGAAAAAATTGAGTGTAAATAAAATGAAAATATCCTGCATCAGATGACCAGAAACTCAAAATAGGAAAGCATTTAAAGCTAATTAATTGAGATTCTAATTTGGATTCAATGAAAGATTGTCTTGTGTTCTCAAGTATTTACATATTTCTATGTCTCTTTTTTGTTCTTGTTATTTGCTTGCTGTGAGATTTGATATTCATTGATGTATAATATTTGATCATTAACTTCATCTAGGCTTCAAAGCATCCCTTTATCACCGGGGAACCCTTCACATGTCCATATAAACCTGCTCCAGAGACCCCTTACATGGTGAGTTTATATTATTGAATTGCCTTTTCACTCTTTGGATTCTAACATGAAACTATTCAGCTCCTCTTTGGTTCCTGATCCATGACCTGCTTTACCGGTCAAAGAATTTAGGGTCAATTACAATCAACCCCCTGATGTATGTCATAATAACTTTAAGGTCCCTGTGGTATTCATAATTAAAAAACACCCCCTGAAACTAACGGTGCGTTAGAAACCTTAACGTCAGGGGGTGGTTGTAATTACGAATACCACAGGGACTTTAAAGTTATTACATCATACCTAATGGAGTAAATGTAACATTTTGCCTCTATTTAAATGATTAAAATTCTAATTCTTTTATGCCTTTTTTTAGTCCTTGGGTGCCCTAGAGGGTAATAGTAACGATTACACAACAAAAAAATAAAAAAATAAGTTGGTCCAACTTTTACTTCAATTTATTATAGCATACTTGATTTAGGGTTTTTACTTTCCAAATTTCAAGCTTCCCGCTTTTACTTCGGTTTACAGTTTTAGGGATTCTAATTTTTTAAAAATATAAAAAATTGAACCAATTATTTTTGTTTATTCATTACAATTACCCCCTAGGGCACCAACGACTGTAAAAAAATGGTCAAAAATTATAATTTTTGATTATTTAAATATTCAAAAAATGTTACATTACCTTCCTGAGATATATGATATAATAACTCTAAAGTCCATGTGGTATTCGTAATTACAACCACCCCTTAATGTTAGGGTTTCTAACATTCCTTTAGTTTTAGGGGTTGGTTGTAATTATCAATACCACGTGAACCGTAAAGTTATTATAGCAAACCTCAGTGAGTTGGTTGTAATTTACCCAAGAATTTATTATTTGCCGTGGTAAAAGTCAACCCTTACCAATAGTTGAGCACACATTCTGAAACAATTTGCTGGCCAAAATTATCTATTTATTTTGTTTTGAGAATTGAACACCGACCATAGTTCAAAATTATCCTTCTGACAAACAAAGGGTGATGAATTTTGTGAATGTTTTCAAGTGTCTACCTTGTTTTCTTTTTTCAGCCTGTTTCTCAAAATGTTAAGGTTGACCATCACCCAGCTGGGGGCCATTGGTTTGCTGCTGGTCTCTCCCCTAATGTAAGCAAATTTCTCCCTTGAAAATTGGCAGTTGGATTTCTTTGATTGTCTTGGGCCTAAACCATCTTTGGGTTTTGTTCATGTAGATTTCAGGCAGGAACCGAGCAGTGATGCCAAACAGCCCGCATTACCAATTAATGTCATATGTGCATCCAGGTAGTTATGGTAGCTTAGGAAGCCATGGAAGTTACAATGATGGCACGGGACTTGGAAGCAGCTATGGAAGTTATGGTGACAATTGCAATTTTCATGGATTTTATTCCCCCGCCGGTCCATCTGGAATGAATGTCTATGCACAAAGTGGTATCTCAATTCTTGGGAGTAGTCCTGATACTAGGCGCATCATGCAACCACCGCACGGGAATGGAATTGGTTTTAGCCCTGGAATTTTTGCGCCTATGTCGCTTGGTTCCAGTCCTTCGCAATTCACTCCTCCTAGCTCCTATAGTCATATTTCAGCTGGTTCACCTGGACATTTCGGTCCTCCTTCTCCTGTAAGAGGCAATTGTCAGGGATCACCTTTGGGAAAAATGGCATATGGTAGCCATTACAACAGAAGAAATAACTGGGCCTATCATGGGAATTATCAATCCCAAGAAACTGTATCATCTTCTAGCTGTCAAGGACTTGTTGCTGATATTAACACCTGTTGCCAGTCTGAGGGCAACTCTTCTGTATTTGTTGGCTCTCCATCACACCGACTGCCCATCCCAAATGCATCAACATGGAGAACACAACAAGGAGGCAGGGGTGTAATCTCTGATTACTCCTCTTCGCATATGCAAACTGTTCAAGGGAGTGGATACGACAAGTCTGAGGCTAGTAACTCGTTGCCCGATCCTGGAGATTGGGATCCCAATTACAGGTAGATATGTAAATTCAGCTATGCAGTTTTCATTGTGCGCTCACAATAATTCAGCAATCTCAGTTTGCATCAACACTTGATCTGTTTGATAAATTTCTTAGTTTTGCCTTTTTTTCATTGATAGAGTTATCACCGTTGCATATTTTTTGGTCGAATCCATACATTTGGTAAACAATCTCTTGTTATATGCTTGCTGATAAACTACCATGTGAATGCCATGACATAGCAATATTCCCACATTCTGGACAATGTCATTTCAAGATAAGGACAGGTCGTAAGTTACAAGTATTAAAAATACTGTTTATGTGATGGTTAATTATGAAGTTGTTGAGGTAGTGGTTTTGCATAATACGGTCGTCCATTTATCAGAAAGCACCTTGTCAGAGTACCTATTTTCTATGATTAAACTATCTACGCATCTTTCAGTGATATATAGCTTGTGTTTATATTGCATTACTTTTGTCTATTTCAGTGACGAATTACTTTTGCAAGACGATAGTTCAGATATGAACAGCATGGCTAGCGACTTTAACAAGGGGATGCACTTGAATCAACCTTTAATCTCTTCTGAAACAGGAAGATCCAGTCGCATATCAGATGCCTCAACGCAAAGGTCGGCATTATATTGTCAAATTTTTTATATAGCAAAACAGACTTTGAATGTGTACAAGACGGACAGGGATCCTGAATATATATGGCAGTAAATAATAGGGACGTGGATCGTCAATAAGTTTGTGAAGCTTTATTTGGTTCTGTGTATTTATAGTTGTAGAGGCTGAGTTAAGTTTAATGTTTTGTGGAGCATGATATAGGCATGATGGGCATATTCAGTCTGGAGAAGCAGGCAGTAGTAATGCAGCAGCAATCCATGGTTATGCCCATAGTCAGACAAAGAATCAATCATATTTTATGCCGAGCCGTTTGGGGCAGCAGCAGCAGAGGCAATATCTAGGGAGATCAGCACCATTTCGTGATGTAAATGTGCAGGCGGCCGCACATCCTCCTCCTCCTCCTCCTCAATATTCACATTCTCCTGGAAGCAAGGACGTACGTCCAACACAACCTGGGCTCCTCCCCCCTGGCAAGTTTATGTCATGTTATTATTTATTTACTCACTTGAAAGTGAAACACATTATTGTTCTCACACACAGTGGTACGGTGGTATTGTATTATTTACTTACAGGAGGACGTAGAGGCAATGTATCCAATGCTCATCCTGCTGCTGCATTTTATGGAAAAAAGGATCATGGAAGGAATGGCTGAATAAAATTGAATTACTTTTATAATTATTTTTTTTATTATTATTATTATTATTAATATATTGAAATACTGTCATCATGTCTGCCTCCGTTGTGGGTTATTGTCTTGTTGTCAATTTTCTAATGTACTAGTAGTATTCATTCACTTTGGTCTACTCGGTTGGTTTTTAAAAAATCCAAAAGCTAAAAAAAGCTTCATTTATTACACCAGAGCATTTCAAATGCCAATTAGTTGTGTTCAGGAATGGAATGTCATCATCTGCTTTTAACTGATCATCTATTCTTCAACATTTTCTCCCCTTTATTAATTAATACTTCAATTTGAACCTATATGAATTAACCCTAAACTGCTTAGCTACAGAGTTTTAGTCATCTAGATGAACCACAACCCATTGTTAATCATTTCATCTCTTCCACTCCTTTAATATTTTCACAAACTTTTTTCTATATCTTTTCAATATTCTCCTAAAATTCCAAATTAACGTTTTTGGTTTGGTAATTGTGAAATAGTAATACATCAAATATAAAGAAGGAGAATAGAAACACAAAGAAAGTAAGATAATTTCATGAATCTTAGTTTACCATATTAAATAATCCTCTCCACAAAAAGTGTGATCCTCAATGATAATTTCATGAATTTTAGTTCACCATATTAGAGAATTATTTCCACATAAGTGTGATCTTCAGTAATTTAGTTGTAAACTAACTGTGCGCCCACGACTCTTTATGATTCGAATAACTCTTTATCCAATTACAGGCCATATTTTAATCTCAATCATCGATCATATCGATTAACGCCCAATGAATCATGATTGACGTCTAACAACTACGTATCACAATTCCCTAGATGCAAATGAAATGTCTACAAGAACTTTAATTTATAATAAACGTACAATACGGTCTCTTTGACAAACATATGTCCCAATTGCATTACATCTATTGGTCTATCGAGACCTCTATTATTGTTCGATAACTGATGACATCTTAAAGTTAAAAAGTCCATGCGTGATTTAGAGAAACCCTTTTCTTTAAACATATACAAATACTATTTTTGCAACACCTCTCTTTCCCTTTTACATATATTTTTTAATTTATATATGCATCATTTATTGTTTTTCTTTTTTTTTTTTTTTTTTTTTTTTTCTGGTTGCAAGTAAAAAGGGGACGTGGAAACTTGGAAGGCTATAGACCACCCAAAGCAAGACCAAAAATCTAAACCAGCCAATAGTTATTGACCTCTCCCTTTTTCCATATCCTCACACAAATAAGCCTTGATTTTAAACTATTATCTTGCTACCATATTATTTCCAACAAAATAAAATTGCAATAATAATAATAATAAAAATAATAAATAAAGAAGAAGAATAAGAAACAAGGGAGGGAGAGAAATAGGGTGATTTCAGTTGCAGCACAAGACAACTTCCTCTTCCCAAGCACAGGTGCAGGTAAGAAAAATCAAACACTTCATTCATGCCTGCAAGTATTTTGACATGCTTCATAATATCTAATTTTCTTGCACATTTGTCCCCGCCAATTGTTGTTTTCTTATAAAACCAATTAACTATCATCAATCACCACTTTGTTCCTTTGTGTTTCATCGACCGTATCGAAACCATTTTTATTATATTTATGAATTGTAAGCATAAGCTAATAGCGATCAATCAGTAGGTAGGGTTGTGAAATCTGTGGATCGATCCCCATCCAGATCATCTGTTACATAGTGGCAGCGTGTGGGTGATGTTACGGAGCTGGTGATGATCATGGCCACTGCTGCCGTTATAAACGGACTTAGCACTGGTAAAAGGCTCCTACTCAGTTCTAGCTTGTTCTATTCTGATGTTTCCGACAAGTTTGTTGCTTGCTCCACCGATTCACACTGTCCAATTGCTTCATCTAAGAAGCCCATCAATGCCAAAAAATCTTCCAATTTCTTCTCCAATCGACATCCCCACTCCATTAGGGCTCTTAAAGAACACGTGGACGCTGCCTCCGATCCTTGCACTCTGGAGCCGTGGCTAATTCATGGTTCCACCCTCTTAGGCGAGGAGGATGAAACATCTGATGAGTATTTGGTCGATGCTGTCCTTTTATTGCAAAAATCTTTGCTCGAAAAACAGTGGAATCTTTCTGCTGAGTCATCCACAAAGCAAACAGTTACTAGTCCTAGAGAGAGAACTCCAGCTCCAGCTCGAGCTCGAGCTCGCAAGAAAATTACTCAGGTCACTTGTTCTGGAACTAGTGCTCGATCCCGCAGAATGGATTCTAGGAAAAAGGCTGTTGGCCGGAATATTTCCAATTCCCATCATGATAATGTAAGGAAACAGTGGAGATCAATAATCAGTCCAGAACTTCTTCAGAATAGCTCGAGGAGAGGATATGTAAAGGGTGTTATAAGTGAGGATTTGCTCACCCATTCCCAAGTCGTTCAACTATCACAAATAATTAAAGCAGGTCTTTTGTTGGAAGACCGCAGATCCAGGTCATTCACATTTATTTACACTGTAATGTAAAACAACTGCTTCTATCTATTTCTATGCTTCCTAACTTCCATTCCATATTTCAGATTGAAAGAAAGATTGGGGTGTGAGCCTTCAGATGAGCAGCTTGCAACTTCCCTGCAGATTAGCCGTGCTGATTTGCAGTCAAAATTGATAGAGTGCTCACTTGCTAGAGAAAAGCTTGCCATGAGCAACATTCGACTTGTCATGTCTATAGCTCAAAGATATGATCACATGGGTGCCGAAATGGCTGACCTTATTCAGGTTAATATATTTTCATTTTATTATTTATTTATTTATTTTTCTTCTATCCAACAGGATAATGTGAAACTTCTTTCACTTATGCAGGGTGGTTTGATTGGATTGCTCCGAGGGATTGAAAAGTATGATTCTTCAAAGGGATTTAAGATCTCAACTTATGTTTATTGGTGGATTCGGCAGGTTAGATCGTATACCTAAGCTAAATTTGGTGCTTCTAACCAATTTTAGAAATCTGAAAAGAATATATTGCTCAGTTAGCAATTGATAGACTATCGAACTTTTATTCTTCTGAGCATAAAAGTTGCGTTGCTCTTTTATATGTAAATTAGTCAGTCAAAATCAAAGTAAGATTAAGATCACCACAAGATTCAACAAAAATAAATATGATTTTGACATGTTTTTCTATATTATGCTTCTAAATGCAAGATTTGTATAATGTCGTCCTGCCAACATTTTCGGCCCTGATCATATCAGCATTGCCAGGGAGTGTCAAAAGCTTTAGTGGAGAACTCAAGAACCCTAAGATTACCCACGCATCTACATGAAAGACTAAGTTTGATTCGGAATGCAAAGGCTAGACTGGAAGAGAAAGGAATAACTCCGTCAATTAGTGTAAGAGATTACATTTTAAAGATTGATATTTCAAGTCCTACATAAATATTAATTAATTGAATGACATTCAATATTAAGTTGTCACTGACATTTGATCCATTTCAGAGAATTGCTGAAAGTCTGAACATGTCGCAGAAAAAAGTGAGGAATGCCACTGAGGTACTAAGAATCCTGCTCTGAGATTTGTATCAATCCAAAATATACGTGTGATCCTAATAATAATAATGATGACGATGATGTTGTTCTGTATCCAGGCAAACAGCAAGGTATTCTCGCTCGACAGGGAAGCATTCCCATCATTAAATGGTATTCCGGGAAAAACTCTTCATAGTGTAAGTAAAAGAATGAGGCAGTCAAGTCATATTTATATTTGATTGTAGTGATGGTGAAAGAATGAATTTTGTCTTTGTTTGTGTGTTACAGTACATTGCAGACAATCACGTGGAGAATATCCCATGGCATGGGGTTGATGAATGGGCACTTAAGGTACACAACATAATACACATGTATGGGAACGTGATTACTTTACCATAATCACGATTGAGATAGCATTTGTATGTTTGCAGGACGAAGTAGATAAGCTGATAACTTTGACGTTGAGAGAGCGGGAGAGAGAGATTATCCGTTTATATTACGGGCTTGACAATGAATGCCTGACTTGGGAAGATATCAGTAGAAGGTGGCCGCCCCATCATTGCCTCTATCTGATTGAAATAACTAGTGATTGGTTCATTGAAATAACTTGTATATTATTGATTTAATCTTTCAGGATAGGTTTGTCAAGGGAAAGAGTAAGACAGGTGGGACTTGTTGCTCTTGAGAAATTAAAACACGCAGCCAGGAACACAAGATTAGATGCCTTGTTCATCCAACATTGATGGATGGATACCTTCATCCATATGGCCACAAACACAGTTTTTGTTTCTACTTTCTGTATATATAAATATAAACATAAAAGTCACATTTTACATAATATTATGGAGAAATGTTTATATCAGATGACATGGACTAGGACCATCTTTTGTTAGTATAGTTGCGCACTTGTGTTGCATAATAAATATCATGCATCAAAAGGACATGTACAATTCAACAAAAAATAACAACTCGGAAGTTTGCCATATGTTGTCTGATTTTAAAAATACAACTAACAAGTCAGCCAAAAGAGTGTACATACACAACTAGATGGATGTTCACTAGTTTAGTTAAACTAGAAATGTTAAACACGACCATCCCACAAGCATTCAGAGTTGTTCATTTTGCTCCCCATCAGCAGATTCTGGACCTGTTGTGGAGGATGTAAGCCCAATGCATTAGCCCGTTCCCAGCGCCCTAGTCTGCTCATCCCTAAGCACGGCCCGTACGCCATGTTCATGTCAAATTGTCTCAGAATCATCTCTTCCTCATCATACTCCTCGTCTGTTTTTTTTTTTTAAATACCAAATCAATCAATCAATTATGCCAGTACGAAAACTTTTCTGAAGGTTTCTCACCAAAATAGATAGAGGAAATATCAATTCAGTAAATTAAAAAGGCGGTTCTGAAGGCAGTAAATTGCAAATTAGGGCTTCTCAAGACATTCCTTTGTTCTTATCATCAAACAGGATACGCCTCCTCTTTAATTCTTCGTTAAACATCTGTGTATGTATATATGTATATATATATATATAAATAAGAAAAAAAGAAGAGGAAGGTAAGACCTTGAAGATCGGGAGAACCGTGAGATAAAAGAGCAGGAGGCTGGACGACGTCGGAGCCGCAGGAGGCTGAATGCTTTGGCTTCGCAGATTTGATTGGCTTTCCCGATTTGTTTGGCTTTGCCGATTTCTTCTTCTCTCTGAAAAAACCCTTCATGTCCGACGACGACGACGCCATTTCAATTTTGAATTTTGAATTTCGAATTTCGAATTTTGAATTCTACTCTGTTTCTCAGTCTGTGTGGCCGTCATTTTATATGTTCCAGTCCATTAAATTGACCTTGAAACTTAAGCTCATCCAAAAAATACTCGGCCCAATAAGATCAGAAAGGCCCAATAATTCAATTAATTGAACTTGATATTTACAATAGTTGGACGGCACGGTACAGTGCCTGAAAAATTTGCACGTATAAATTTACAGAGAGTGGAAGGACGTATAACAAATGTTTATGGCAATTTGCACACCTTATTCATCTTTATAGAGTAAACAAACAAATTAGATGCCTACACTACACTACTATATTACGATTTCATTTCAAAATGAGGGTCTTAGTACATGAAGCAATAAATCTCCTCCTCCTCGACAATTATTATTTTATCACGAATATTTAAAAAGGCTGAATTGTTGATCGCACATATTAAACACAAGTTTCAGCAACCCACTCACAGCGTGTCATGGCATGGAGATAATCAAATATATATTGTATATTATTATTATTTAATATAATCCTAATATAGTTTATAGAAGAGTTATCACCAACTGCTAAACAAGTTCCATCATTCTGAGTGATCAGCATCCATCTTGTTCAAGTGGAAACCACCGTCACTGTTCTTGTGCACCTCAACCTTGAACTTCTCTTCTTTTCCTCCTCCTCTCTTCACCTTTAGGAGCATATCAAACTTGGCACAACTCTCAACAACCTGTCCAAACACACAAATTTCAGTTCCACATAATGCGATAAAACTTATATCAACTGCTTTTCTTTTTCTTTTTTTTTTTAAATTTAAAGAAGACCGTGCTTGATGTATAACTAACATAAGACAAAAGAGTTACTCAAGTACCAGTGTTGACAAAAAATTAGCATTAAACCAAGTATGCACACAACGTGATATTCTACCAAGTATCGTATGACTTCCTTTGTCAAAAACTTAATGCTACAACAAGAGACTTGTACATCTAAAAAATAATTGTTTATCACAAAATCTTGAATCTTATTTTCAATCAAAAAGAGAAATAACGTATATTCAGGTAAATAAATGGAAAGTAAACAGATACCCACGTCACATTAGCAATCACATTATCCATTGATACTTCAACTATGCCAAACAATCAAAATAGGGACCTACCTCCGCATTTGCATGGACTACCTCACTAAGTTCATAAGGGAACAATGAGTTAGACCTCATCTGAATCGTCTTAACAGCATGATTAGCAGCATCCTGAACAACAGGATCATGCACAGGCACTGACTGCCAACCCCCGACCTGTTCATCTGATATGAAATGAAGCCATGGGAATCACAATGCAAATTCAATCAGAGATGCTAGTTATATTCATAACATGCTACATGTGTGCCACGATCATAACATTAGTCATCTATTTGTGCGAAACATTACAAACCATGTTTACCAACGATTTGTCATCACCAAAAGAATCCAGCCACATCCAACAATAAAATTTGGGGTCAAGAACAGGGCTTTCTCCACAAACAAAATAACAGGGCTAACTTTTCAGTACAAATTAAATGTACAAGAGCACGATTTATTTGCGAATTTTTCAGTTTTGAACTAAATAAATTTGCAGATTTTTAGATAGAACACAAGAACAAAAGCAAAACAAAATGACAAATGGCAAATTAATCATAATACATAGTCTCAGTTTAGTTTCCCAAGCCAATTACCTGCTGCTGGATGACCAGCACAATCTCGACCCATATTTTTCTTAGTTTATTTACTTTCAGCGGCCAGGACAAGTGTTATAATTCACAACAGAAGCAGGACATGGAAAAAAACAATTCGATTATCTCAGAGGCCCAGAGCACGATTACATTTTGCACACTAGTCAAGATAAAACAACAAAAAAATCCATTGTAAATGCGAGGGTTCATTCCAATGAATCAAAGATAAAGTGGAAACTTGTCAAGGAAAAGAGTTATATCACGTTATAGAACTAACTAGAAAATCGAAGTACAAATGAAAGAAAAATATGAGGAGAGTGGTTGGCTAACCTTTCTTAACACCTAGGTCAGAGGAAGTAAAGGGGGGAACATCAGAAAGGTGCTTGAATTCTTGGAGTTCCTTAAAATGCATCCATGGTTTAACCCAAACTTTGGCCTCATATAGTTTCTTAATACCAGCAGCATCAACAACTTCAAGAGTAAGATGATGAAGTGAACCGGCAACAACTTGTTCTTTTGCATTCACAACCCTGACCAGCTCAAGTAATGCATTCTGAAAGGAAAAACCAACAAATTTATCAACAAATTTATTCATCTGCAGTAGTAGTAGAAGTAGGGTTGAGATAGAGATACCACCTCCTTGTTGTTGTGCTGTTCGACAGCAAAGCGGGCGAGGGAGTCGATCTCTGTATTGGTGTCTTTGAGGCCTCCGAGAGTAGCCATATCGTTGTTTTGTTGTTCTGCACAAAACCCTAAGTTATGAATTGGGAATACAAAATTGGAGAAGAAGAGGACAGCAGAAAGTAAGATTAAGAGGAAAATCGAAGATGCTCTCATCTAGTAATTCGCAAAAAGTAAGATCAATGAGAGAGATGATCAATGATATGGATCTTATTCAACAATATAATATGACGCGTGTTTATTCGACTCGTCCGCAACTCGCTTAGTGTCCACTCCGCCTTTTCAATTGCTTACACCTTACTCTCTACGCGCTATCTATGATTCTATTTCTTAGATAGAATTTGACATTTGGAGTTTATTTCTATTTCAATTCAAGTATTAAAATTGGAACCAATTTGGAGAGACGGAGCAGGTAGCCTTGATGGGCCGACTATGAGGAGTGGAGAATACTGGAATGGGCCGAAGCCCGATTTAACCCCCAAAAAATCCCAATTTAGAGCTTCCTTGCTTTATCCAGTTGTTTTGATCATCTATCAAAATTCCAAAATTCCCCAAATATTTCCAAATCCATGATGAAATGAGAGATGAATTTCTCCATATCCCACAGCATAATTTATGGACGACGGTAAACACAAAATCATTCCTAAGGTAAGGTATCCTTTTTCGTGTTTATTATGATGTTTTCTGATTCGTTCATTACTTACTAAATTGAATTGTATGCTCGATGATTTTTGCAAATCCATTGTAGCTGCTTAACAGCTCCTTCCTTTTCTGTTGTTGTTTTTAAGGATTACTACAAGGTCTTAGAAGTAGAGTATGATGCAACTGATGACAATATACGATTCAATTACCGGAAGCTTGCATTGGTTCGTAGTTTATCTTCTCTGACTCTTGACTCTGACTCTGAAGCAGAGCTAATCTTCTTATGGTTAGATCTAATAATTAATTAATTAATTAATTAATGAACACCTTCCCCCATTACTAGTGTTCATCTCTAATAGATCATCATGGATGCTCATTCATTCATTCATTCATTATTCAGTTAATATTACTTTTATTCTCCTTCATTCATTATGGTACCCGTGCAGAAGTGGCATCCCGACAAACATAAGGGTGATATTGCTGTTACTGCCAAATTTCAAGAGATCAATGAAGCTTATACTGGTCACTCTCTATCCCATACTACTTCTTATTTTCTCGCACTTCCTATTTAACAATTGATACGACTAGTAGTTGGCCAAGCCGAGCTCCTACTGGAGTTTGCCTCATCTCTTATTAATTAAATGACTATCCTTTAAATTATCATCTATCCTGGGACGAACTGCAGTTGTGTCCACCTGTCACTTTTAGCATCATCTCTCTCCTTTACTAGGGTTGCAATTTGGGTGCTACTTCCGCCATTAAGCAGACTGAATCTTGAAAATATTTTCATTACAGTTTTTCTTATTTACAAACACATTATGCCCTTTGAGGTAGTTGCAACTGTGGAGGCTTCTGTTAGTTGTCCCATTAGGACTCTTAAATATGTAAATGTAATTTGTTCAACTCTTGAAATATGCAATGTTAACCCTTGTTCCGAACACTTCCTTGCAGTGTTGAGTGATCCAGATAAAAGACTTGAGTATGATCTGAACGGGAATTATGAGATTGACAAGTATACTCTGGGGGTCAGTAATTACGCACCATGTCATCTTATTATTATTCTATATATCTATTGTTCATTCCTTTTTAAAGATCACTTTTTTTATAATCAAAGTTCAGCTTGCTGCAGTCATTAATCTTTGAGACTTATCTTGCTGATAGTGTCAATTCGCATTTGTTCAATACAGGAATATTTATCGAGATTCAAAGGAATGATACTTACCTGTAATGGGCTTGGTATTAGTCACACTTCAATTCGGTATGTCTGACCATCTAGCCCTAGTGCTAGAGTTGTTTTATTACCTTTTCAAGTAAGACAAAAATGCTGATCCTCATCCTACACTTGTGGCAGCTGCACTTACATAGCATTTGATATTTCTTGCAAAATGGTGCCGATTCTCAGGAACTAGTCAATAAGTTTTTACTTTTTACAAAAACATATTAACATGAGCCTTTTTGGATAATTGTGAGGTGTGATTCTGGTCACTAGATTGCACAAGTCTACAACCCCACGCGTCTTATGAGATAGTTTTGGACTTGTCAATTTTTTAGTGTTTCTTATGATTTATGTTAGCAGTTATTATATTTTTCTGTAATAGTAATAAGAGAGGAAGAGTAAAATACTAGGGATTAATGATTATTACAAATTTACAATAATAACAAATACCATAACAATAGTAAACAAGGAGTTTATTGGACTTATTTGTAGATCACTTAGTATACACAATTTGATACATAATTGATTCTTTACAGTCTATAATTTGTCCTCTCATGTGAATTTGGAGTGCTCTAATCCACAGCATTATGAATTATGAATTATGAGTTATGAATTTTATCATGTGCATCTTGGTTGCATTTGATTTTGGTAATTGTCGTATGCAGGTCACAGCCACTGATGGAACTTAAAGATTTAAAAGAAAAGTAAGGTTTGGACTTTGGAGTGATGCCATTGTATTTGTTCATCTATATCCCACCTCAATCCTTGTGCTTTTTGGGTAAGAATATATTTGTATGATACATATACTGTTGCATGGAAAGTGATGCGCTGCTATACTTGACGAGAAACATCTGTATATTGGTCTCATACTGTAAGTAGTAATGCTATCTATGATTTCTTGTATATGCTAGTTGATAGATGTTTGTACCCTGTATTTGTTTCTTTTTCCAGATTAAGAGAAATCATTTTAGCATTATCAATATCTTTTAACAAATTTGGATTTTCTCCTGGTACTAGTCCTTTTAATTGAACAATAAGAGATGTGTAAGGACAGCCTAAAACAGAAAATGATCGAGCAGCCAAGCATTTGAGTTAATAAATCCACAACCAAGCATAAGGATTAGAAGAAAATTGTTAATAATGTGTTCTAAACATAGAACATTTCCCGCGCTGCTTGCTGTCTCGAATTATTCTACTATCTTTACAAAATCTCCAATATCATCATTATATCCATCTTTCTCCCTCTCTCTCATATAATGAAAATATCTGAATCAGCTAATGTAACTAGTTACAACATAGTTTGTACATATACGGTTCATTAAACAACAAACAACTAAAAAAATATGGAACAACATACAGTTTGGGTTCATGTGGAGTCACATCATAAGCTAGAAATTTGATCAGAACCTACATCGGACCACATAATACTCGAGCTTTCCTTATGGAATGAAAACGACTGAGCTAACTTCACAGCATCTTGTACTCTCAACCGAGTCCCCTGTTGTGCAACAACTACAGATGCAACCTTAGAAGCTAATGTACCCATGCCTCTCAAATCAGAGACCCCATGTAATAAACCATATAATATGCCAGATGCATAAGCATCCCCAGCTCCACAAGTATCTACTGGCACACAAGGTGATGGAGGGATGTAAACTGCTTCTCCTTTTACTCCGATATATGATCCTTTAGGACCATCTGTCACTGAAACAAACGGGACAAAATGGCTCAGGTACCTCGTGGCAGAAACTGGGCTTTCTTTTGACGGAAAATGACAGAAAGTTCTTGCTTCATCACTGTTTGCAAATATGATGTCCGCATAATTTGCCATGATATCCCTGCCAAAGAAAACATAAAACTTGAATTGATGATGGGCAAAGGCATATGGTACCCTATTGTGAGTAAAGAAAAGGAGACATCAATATCTTTTTTAAAAATTGGCTTGTTTAATCTCTCCAAAAATGAGTAGCTACAGAGTGATCTCAACGTTCAACTAAGATGAAACAGTCTCTTGTTTTGTAAAGAAAAATCCAAGGAAGATAAAGCACAAATGAGATGAACTTCAATAAAAACAAGCCTAATTTACGATCAGCGAATCTGACCATGAATCTTTCAGTCTTTGTTTTTAAAATCATTTCAATGTAAACGACTTTCCAATAACAACTCCAGCTAATTTGATTTTAAAATTCACAGAAATGCAATGACCAACGGCTATCCTGGTGAGATGTGAAGAAACATAAACAATCGGGTATGTTGCAAGCCCACTCACCAGAAATCATCGTAATGTCTCTCAATGCAGGTAACATCTGACGCTGTGATGGCAATCAGAGCGCCACACCTCCGAGCCTCTTCGCATACCATGGCAATCGTTTTGATAGTGTCAGGAAATTCAAATAAGTATCCTTCAATTATTAATATACTTGTTTTGGATATCAAGCTGGCCAAGCACGGATCGTAGTTTACCCTTGAAGATGTACCCTGATTTCATCAAAGGGGGTTATTTGTGAGAAATTTATGAACTTATCTTACTTTCATATAGCTTGAGAAGTTTAGATAACAACCAGGATAATGATTGACGATTCCCTTATGGAATGCATTCAAACTTCTTTACATGTTAGAGCCTAACTTCACATATTACTGGATTAAGCTCATCAGTTGAATCATTTTGCAGCCCATAGAATCGATCAAGGGGTGAAGATTCATCTCATTATTTAACAATTCTTATTCATTGGTTTTGCTAATGCATTATTAGTTTCAAACTAGCCATACCCATGATGTGTTTGCCTACAACACAATGCATACCTAACTTGGTCTGTAATCAGCGGCACTAGGAACTTCATTTTGTCTGAGTTAAAAAGCGATATATAGATAACTAGTGAAACCAAACTTCATTTTGTCTGAGTTAGAAAGTGATATATAGATAACTACTGAAACCAAACTCCGATATTATTTTTTTTCAGAAAAAACAAAAGGTTCTGAATTTACATCCTGAACTGTTTCAACTTGATCCATTTGCTATATTAAAGTTCATACACATTTTGTAGGAGAAATAAACTAATCAAAAGAATTGTTAGTTTGAACATATGTATTATATCTCAGGACCCAACACCGGCAACTAATATTTTCATAAAATTGCAGAAGCTTACGAAAGAAAAATAAAAAGTAAAGGAAAGAAGAAAGAAACAGAAAGGTCTGGCTATGTAAACTTCATCTCCACGAGAATGTACTAACGAATTTTTTAAAGCCTTACTGTATGCTTAGACAATCTCATAAGCACAGTCATGGTTACTCCGTAAATGGAATTCTAAACGTTTCATTATAAAAGATACTACTAACCTGGTATGCAAGCATCGTCCGATGGGCATCCGGAGTTGTGAGAACAATAACAGTTCCTGTTGTTCCATCTTTAACTGGTGCTGAAAGGAAATTCACATTTGCTCGGCGGAGTTTTGATCTATGTAAAATATACAACAAAATATAATTTATAAATCAGGCTCATCAAAAGTAATAACAAGACAAAACAAAATGTGTGCAGTATGGCTAACCCATTATATAGAGAACTTTCACAAGTACGAGATCAGTGAGTTATTCTTCCAGAAAGAAATAAAAACACGAAATCATGGAAGGTAAAGTCTCTAGAAGCAAGGGTAGAATCAACCTAATGGAGTATGAATAGTAAAAGTTGTAAAAGTATGAATATGTCAGAAAGAGAGTGTACCGGTAGAATTCACCTAAAGGATCACTTCCGACACTACCTGCCATGGCAACATTCAAGGAAGGTCTGCCGATGGTTTGACCACCAAGCCTTGCCAAGGCCACCAAGGTGTTAGAAAGAGAACCGCCAGCAGCAGCTTTGTAGCTGCATCCATCCATGGCTCGTAAAACTCTGCCTCTTTCTTCATGATTCACTACTTTCCTAGTACCCTTCTCTAACCCAAGTCTATCGAGAAATTCATCATCAACCACGCCAGAGAAATCCACCTATAAATGGTGAGAATGAGTTACATTACATAACTTTAATTCAGACAAAAGTCACAATCTACTTTCGTGTCAAAATGACTAATCCTAGACCTAAAAAAAGGGAATATTTGCATAGCATATCCAATAATGCAAAATACACATGAAGACTCTCAAATAGAGAAGAAATTACCATAGCTTGGCCGAGGCCCAAAACATGCCATCCTTGTGGAGAGGAGGCAGGGGATTCATTGTCATGGTGTGGGTGGGGTTCGTCTTCGTCGTCAGAATCAGAAACAGCTAACTCATCAGTAGAAGAAGAAGGAGTAGAATCGACCAAACCATCTGCATAGGTGCCGTCGCTGTCACTAGACATGGAAGAAAAATTGGAATTGGAATTGAATGGGAGACAACATGTGAGAGGATGAGAAAGTATGTGTGTGCGGTTAAAAATGGATGAATTGAGGGTTGAGGAGCCAAAAGAGAAAGTGGAGGATGGAGAAAAAAGGTCGGAAAATGGGGGAATTTTTCTGAGTGAAAAGGAATTGGAGGCGGGAGAAGAAGAGGATGATAAGGAGACGAGAGAGAAAGACATGATTGATCCAACAATCCTACACCAGTGGAGAACGTCGGTCGCCACCCACTATTCGCTCCGCCCCCACTACCATCTATTTTTATATCTGGTCTCAGTTTATCTTCAAACTTCACCTGTATTTTTCTGTTATACCTATTTTGTCCTTCTTCTTCGCCCCTCTCTTTTACATCCAAGCAAACTATAACAGTAATTTCATATTTCTGGAATTAATTAAGTTAGCACTTTTTTTTTGGTGCAACTTTTTACATGTCTCGCAATAATAAAATATTTATCTATAAGTAGGATGGTGATGCTGCTTTAAAATGTTGGGTCAGCCCAATGGTCTTGAAGCTCACAGGTTTCTTAAGTTCGGAAATCTTCAAGCCCAATATTGGGAATGCCGAGAGTCCTTGCCACGCGTCCGAGTTAGTTAAAGGACCGACTTCACTTGTTAATCTGCAAAACAGTTGAAAACACTAGGTGACACACGCGTCCGAGTTAGTTAAAGGGCCGGCTTCACTTGTTAATCTGCAAAACAGTTGAAAACACTAGGTGACACGCCGAGGGTAGCCCGACGATTGTCCTCCGACGCTCAAGTCATAAAACTATCACAATATAAACAATTAATATTAATTACTTGCCTAAATAGTGTGTACCTTATTATGTGATTGATAACACATATTTATAGGTGGAATTTGGTATGGTTTTCTTGTAAAAAACTAATGTGGTACAAAAAATATTAGCTTTCTTCACATAAGATCTTATGAAGTTCTTAATTAAAGGCCTTTGTGTTGGGCTTTTCCTTTTAATGAGTTTTTTGGGTTAAAGCTCAATTAGGCACATCATTAAGCCCTCACTCCCAGGTTGAGCCACCGGCCCGTGGGTCTGCATGAGAGTAATTGGGAATAGTCGCTCGAAGACGAAATAATTTTTTGTGTTTTCCTTGAGTTTCAAGGTAGCAGGAAATTTTGAAGTCGGCTACAAGGATTTTGTAGAGGCTGACGCTGCAGTTAGGCGATGATATTTTTTTATGGGAGGCCCATTTGTTGTACGGTGGAAATCAGTCGCCAACATTATTAGAGGAAGTTGTAACATTGTGAGGGCCTAAGCCGTGAGCACCCCGACAAAGTTATAAAGGGTGGTTAGGGTAAACATGACATTTCGTAAAAAATGAGTTATGCTTCATCTTTTCCGGTGAGACGGTATCCCTTGGCTATATCGCCTAGTGGGAGGCTCGGCTCTCGTAAAGAATAAACTTTTACTTTATCTTCTTAGGTAAGACGGTATCCCTTGGCTTTAACGCCTATTGGGAAGTCCGTATTTTCGCACTTCGTGGTTGATCAGACCCTCAAGTTTTTTATGCCGGAAGTCTGCCCGTTCACCTAAGTTTTTTGTGGCGGGTAAGACTCCCCTGAGCTTTAGTTGCTCTATTTGTTGGAGCTTTGGAGAGCGAGAAGCCAAGGTTCGGGTTGCCCAAATCCTTGATATCTTCCCCTTTAGCTATTTTTTGAGTCTATTTATTTTTTGTTAAATCGATTGTAGATGCCTTGAACAAAAACACGTAGAGAAGACAAATGGTTGATGTAGAAATCACGGCGGCGGTATCCCACCGACTAAAATAGTTTATTAAGAATCATGCGGCCGACAGTATGCCTTGAAAATATTGTGCGGGGCGGTATGCCTCCAACTTATTGCTGAAAATAAATTACATGGGCCCCGCGTGGGGGGCAATAGTAAATACTAAGTAAAGTACTTCTTCAGGGTTGCGATTATTTCTAGGAATTCTCTCAAGTGCCCGTTTTGGACAAGTCTTCCGATTGCTCGCATAAGCTGAAAACACTCCTCAGTAGTGTGACGTCGATCTCTGTGGTATTCACAGTAATCATCCGAATTTTTTCATTCTAGATTCTCCGTCATCCATCTCGGTGGTTGTAGAATTTATTTCTGCTATGCGACGATCATTATGTCAACAAGCTTATCTTGAGAGGTGAGAACTTCTCGAAGGTGCGATTTTTGGCGCGACGCCTCTCTTCTTCTGTATTATAGTTGTGGCTTCTCTCATCGCGCTTTCGCTTAAGGGGTACCATCATCTCTGCAGTCTCCTCAATCCGAACGTACTTCTCAGTGTGGTTCAAGAGCTCCTCTAGGATCATAGGGGGTCGGCCTGCGATGTACTCTTGAAAACGAACATGCTTCAAATTGTGTTGCAGAATGTCGGTTAACATTTCGTGATTAAGGAGGGGCACTTCATGTACTGCTTTGATAAATCGTTGCAGGTAATTCATAAGTGATTCTCCGTCCCGCTGTATGACCTTGAAGAGATACGATTCAATTTTGGCGTATTTCTTGCTTATAGAGTATTGGTGAAGTAAAATCGTCGCTAGTTGGTCCAGATTGTCTATGGACCATCCGGGCAAGCCGTTGAACCAAATTTGTGCCTAATCAGCTAGAGTGGTCTGAAAAATCTTGCAGTGAGCTGCGTTATTAAGACCGTAGAGGTCAATCTTGACGTAAAAATTATTTAAGTGATCTTGGGGATCCCCGGTTTCGTCGAATTGGGGGATATTGGGATCCTGAATCCAAGAGGCAACACTTCTTTCATAATAGCATGAATAAATGGGTAATTCGAGTGGAGAATGCCCCAAAGTGAGCGGCCGTCGACCTCGAGACTTCTCGTCGAGGTTTCCTTGAGTTTCAGTCGCCGGAGCCTACTCGATGCCTTCTTATTTCCTGGTATCGGGAAGCTCTACTTCCGAGTTGGTTTCGAGGGGAGTTTTTGCTGTGGTGCGCATCTTCGCGGTGTCCCCCGCCTCGAGGCCTTTAACAATCGTCATACGACCGGGAATAACCGCTTCTCGTCCGACGGCTTTGCGTCGCTCTCTCCCTTGAAGGGTCTCGGGCTCTGCCTTAGTGGACGCTGTGATTGGCGACGAGTTTCTCTTCGAGGCGCGCGGTCTGAGGATGTGTTACGCTGAGGCGAGTGGCGGTGAGCGTTTATTCGAGACGCGCGGTCTGAGGATGTGCTACGCTGAGGAGAGTGGTGGTGAGCGTATCTTCGAGACGCGCGGTCTGAAGATGTGCAACGTTGAGGCGAGTGGTGGTGAGCATATCTTCGAGGAGCCAGTTCGGAGGAATAATTTTGGCCGTTGAGCGATACTCTTTCCTCTGAGTCATGGAGCTCCACGATTGACGGATTGGTACGGACATACACGGAATCTGTAGGATCGCTTCCCATATAAATAGTTTCTTCAATGTCAGTTGTGCTTTGAGTATTAATATACTGAGCTACAATGTTCGTCGCTGCCCAAGCTGCTACTTTGGCCACCGTCTTCTTCGGTAAGGCTTGTAATTCCTCTGCGGTCATCTAGATGACCGGCACTGAAGATCCCGCAAGTTGGCCTCTCTCGTCGTTCTCTTCCTTCGAGGCGGCTCTATGACTCCAGCTCTATCTTGAAGCGGCTGGTTGAGATCGCCTTGACCACCACTAGGCCAAAATGCAACACTGGCGACGAAATTTCGCGACGAAATTCGTCATGTAGCGACGTTTTTTCGCCGTTAGCGACGCTTTAATTTCGTCGCCAAATCATTAAAAAAGCGTCGCGTACTGCCCGTCGCAAAGTCAGCGACGAAAATCCAATTGCGACGCAAAGCTCGGCGACGAAACTATCCATTCGTCGCGAAAACCGTATTTTCTGAAAAAAAATATTTTTTTATTGTTGGCGACGGAAAATTATTATCGTCGCATGTATTTGCTACGAATTTGTTTATTTCGTCGCAAGTTCACCGAATCTGTGGGCGACTAAATAGTTGTTTCGTCGCCCGGTTCTATTTTTTGTGGCGACGAAAACTGAGTTAGATTTCGTCGCAAACTTTTTTTTTTATTAGTAATTTATTTATTTTAATTATTTTTTATTACAAAATAAAATCCCCTGTTAAAAAAAATAAAAAAAAAAAACCAAAACCATATTTACTCAAAAATATTTAAAACCACGATTACCAATTAAATATCAAAATACAACACAAACATCAATTCAAAAATTACATAAAAACTTGAAACCATAAATGTATTAGTTCAAGAGGCACACTAATTTCATCTCGTTTTTATACTCCACCATTAAAACGCTCGAGCAAGTTGTTCAAAAGAGCTCGGGTTTCCTGCAATTGTTGTTCTAATCGATCAACTTTTTCATCTTTTACTTTATTTGTTTCTCGGTTTTCGTTCAATTGTTGTTCTAATCGATTCACTTGTTCGTCTTTCATTTGCATTTGTTCTTGCATTGCCTTCATTTGAATCTCCAGTTGAATCTCCACGTCTGATGGTGTTGAAGAAAATCTCGACTTTCCAATCCTTGTGCTTGAACTTTTAATTCCAAGGCCTTTACTCTTTCCCAAAACCTTTTCAATTGCAGTCGAGTTGGCCGTGCTTTCGTCACTTCCATCACGCATGGTCTCATCATAAACTCGCTCCAAATCAGCCTGAAAATGATTATGTACAAAAGTTTAGCAAAAAATTCGACAGCATAACATCTAAATACGAGCATACCCAAAAAAAATCCTTACCAGTACACAACAACTTGACATATTAAAAAAAAAAATATCCATAGCCACACATCTAAACATATAAAGAATTAACATACTACCGATTGAAGAATATAATTACACTTTACTTACCGAAATGAGAAGTTGTTCAGGAGTTGTTGTCCCGTTATACGGCTCTGTCTCTCCTTCCTCACTAATAGATGGTCCGGTTTCCCTCAACGCATCAATGCCCATGTAGGCTTTCTTATACGTGTCAAACACGGTAGGATTTTTGCCAAACTTTTTAAACTAAAAAATAGATTATACAATAAGTATGTATTTTATATAAACTTAAATAAATTAAAATTATAGATTAAGCCACTTACATGATTATAGGACCAACTATTGATACTTGTTCGACCCCAATGGTGGTCTGTCGACACTTTCTTTCTTGAGTCCTTGCATTTAGTGGACTTGGACTGTGAAAAATATTGCACAAATTAATACACATAAACATATGAAAATATAATCATAAATTAAAAGCATATTACCTTCCCATCATCCCCCGAAGTAGAAATAGAATGAAACTGATCACACAGCCTCTCCCAAGTTTGAGCGCTAATCCTATCCGGAAGATTTGCCTTAGCAGCTGCAAGGTTGGGCGCTTTATCAAAAACCGCCTTCAATCTTTTATTTTTTGCATCTTTCCAACGACAATTGGCCGTCTTGTTGAACCATTTCTTCGTAGTCTCATTTTCAGGAAGTTTCCACGTTACCTAAAAGGCATACAAAAAAATTCATAATTAATTGATAACAAAATAATTATAATAACTGAAATAAATAAAATAATTTGAACTTTCAAATACCTTAAATGCTTTCCACAATCCTTCGACACGACCCTCTTTCTTGTGCTTAGGCCATGAAATAGACGGATCAAAATTGTCCCAATGTGTAACCTCGTTACTAATTGCCACCGCCAACTTGTACCTCCCGGGTGCAACGGGAATACCCATACCGTCAAACTCCAAATCAACTATGTCGGTACTTGTAGACTCATCACCTATAGGCTCAACAGAAATATCTTCCGTCGACATTGCTCGCCTGAGAAACAAAATAAGATACACATATACAGAAATATATATACATAACAATAATAAATTATGGCAAATAAAATGATAACATTAAAACAAGTACATCACAATCCAAACAAGCTAATTAACAAGACTTCAAAAAAATATTAGAACAACAAAAATAATTATTCACTCTTCCATATCATCTATAGCATTTATGTCATTATTTATAGGAAGTATCTCATAACATTCATCTTCAACTACATTGAGATCATCAGGAGTCAAAGCAAAGTTGTCTCTTGGTTCAATAACAATCGGAACCACCCATGGCCTATCACGTGGATCATCAACGTAAAAAGCTTGCAATACTTGACATGGAAGAACAAAGGGACTCGCTTTTATATCTGGCTTTGTTAGGTTCACAAGTGTAAAGCCCAAACCGTCCGTCTTGTTCATGCGAGTATTAGCCCAATCACATTCGAATAAAACTACCCTCTTTGTACCTTCATTGGCCGCTCCCGTAGTTCTTTTTCGTTCGAGACAGCTCTGAGACTCCACCGCTACCTTGAAGCCATTGGTTAAGATCGTTTTGACCCTCTTCGTTGGCCGCTCCCGTAGTTATTTTCCTTCGAAGTGGCTCTAGGACTCTGCTGCTACCTCGAGGCGGCCGGTTGAGATTGCCTTGACCACCTTCGTTGGCTGCTCCCGTAGTTCTTTTCCTTCGAAGCGGTTCTGAGACTCTAACGCTATCTTGAAGCGGTTGGTTGGGATCGCCTTGACCCTCTTCGTTGGCCGCTCCTATAGTTCTTTTCCTTCGAGGTAGCTCTGAGACTCTACCGCTACCTTGAAGCGGTTGGTTGGAATCGCATTGACCCTCTTCGTTGGCCGCTCCCGTAGTTCTTTTCCTTCGAGGCGGCTCTGAGACTCCACTGCTACCTTGAAGCGGTTGGTTGGATCGCCTTGACCCTCTTCGTTGGCCGCTCCCGTAGTTCTTTTCCTTCGAGGTAGCTCTGAGACTCCACCGCTACCTTGAAGCGGTTGGTTGGAATCGCCTTGACCCTCTTCGTTGGCCGCTCTCGTAGTTCTTTTCTTTCGAGGCAGCTCCGAGACTCCACCGCTACCTTGAAGCGGTTTGTTGGGATCGCCTTAACCCTCTTCGTTGGCATCTCCCGTAGTTCTTTTCCTTCGAGGCAGCTCTGAGACTTCACCGCTACCTTGAAGCGATTGGTTGGGATCGCCTTGACCCTCTTCGTTGGCCGCTCCCGTAGTTCTTTTGCTTCGAGGTGGCTCTAGGACTTTGCCGCTACCTCGAGGCGGCTGGTTGAGATTGCCTTGACCACCTTCGTTGGCCGCTCCCGTAGATATTTTCCTTCGAGGCGGTTCCGAGACTCCACTGCTACCTTGAAGCGGTTGGTTGGGATCGCCTTGACCCTCTTCGTTGGCCGCTCCGTAGTTCTTATCCTTCGAGGCAGCTCTGAGACTTTGTTGCGACCTTAAGGGGGTTGGTGGAGATCGTCTTGACCACCTCCGTTCATGACACGCGATCTAGTTTGCATTCCCACAGACGGCGCCAAAATGATGTTGCTCCAAAATGTTGGGTCAGCCCAATGGTCTTGAAGCCCACAGGTCTTCTAAGTCCGGGAATCTTCAAGCCCAATATCGGGAATGCCGAGAGTCCTTGCCACGCGTCCGAGGTAGTCAAAGGGACGGCTTCACTTGTTAATCTGCTTTGAAAACACTAGGTGACACGCCGGGGGTAGCCCGGCGATTGTCCTCCGACGCTCAAGTCAGAAAACTATCACAATATAAACAATTAATATTAATTAATTGCCTAAATAGTGTGTACCTTATTATGTGGTTGATAACACATATTTATAGGTGGAATTTGGTATGGTTTTCTTGTAGAAAACTAATGTGAGACAAAAAATATTAGCTTTCTTCCCATAAACTTCTTATAAAGTTCTTAATTAAGGGCTTTTGTGTTGGACTTTTCCTTTTAATGAGCATCTTGGACTTTTTAGGTTAAACCTCAATTAGACACATCAGATGACAAATCAAATTAAGATACTCAACCCTCGCTAGTTAGTAATTCGTTTGAGATCAATTTTCTTAACATAACAAATCCAATTTGCAGATATATGAAACACATCTTTGAACTTGAACTCGATTAAGAAAAATGATTAGTATAGTATGTATACAAAATTAAGCTAATTGAATTCTATATATATTAAGCTCGATTCAAGCTTTATCCAGCTTTACTCTATAGTTTATTAAATAAAACTCAGACACAACTTGAAAGTTCGATTAAAATTCAAACAAATTTGAACAATCATGTATTTGGCTCGACTCGAAACACCCCTACACATAAAAATAGTTTTTCCCCCTTTTCCATTTACTAGAACTAGAATTCCCTCTAAAAAGTACTGAACGCGGTACTCATTTTTTGTTGAACGCGACGAATTTTTTTCATTTTAATATACGTTTGAAAGCACAGACTATGTTCCCAAAAAAATTGCATACGATAGTAACACAAACTAAGCTCCTACTTTGAGACTTCAAATATAGCAATATATTTCTATGTCCATGGACTTCAAATATAAACTACTTATTAAGATGTTTATTCTTTTGTTGTATGATAAGGGAAAAGTATACAATTAATTAGTATATGTTAAGTAGGTTAACAAGAAGATGATAAACAACCAGCCCGTCTAGCTCAGTTGGTAGAGCGCAAGGCTCTTAACCTTGTGGTCGTGGGTTCGAGCCCCACGGTGGGCGATATTTTTTTCAATGGCTGATTATCGAGGTAAAATAAATGGGCTATTATCACCTCTTATGGGCCTCTACTATTTAATATTCGGTGGGCGATAATTTTTTTTTTAAAATGCCTAATTATCGAGTTAAAATAAATGGGCTATTATCACCTCTTATGGGCCTCTACTATTTAATATTCGGTGGGCGATAATTTTTTTTTAAAATGCCTAATTATCGAGTTAAAATAAATGGGCTATTATCACCTCTTATGGGCCTCTTCTTTTTAATATTCGGTGGGCGATATATTTGTTGTCAATGGATAATTATCGAGTTAAAATAAATGGGCTATTATCAACTTTTATGGGCCTCTACAATTTAATATTTATTATGAGCGGTCCAAATTATGTCGGTGGGCAATTTATTTTTGTTGGGCTAATAATAATCGAGTTAAAAAATATATGAGCTCTCTTGGGGCTCTACTATTTATTAGGATCTGTCCAAAGTATTTGTTGACAATACAAAATATCCGCAAATCCTATGATAAAATGAAAAAGAAATTGGTGAAGATCCGTCAAAAGAGATGTGGCAGCCACAACAACTCAAGAGTTGACTGCCTCGTATCCATATCCACGTGTCGTTCATCTGACCACACGCTCGCTCGTCTCGTCCATCATTCCCTTCTTTTTTAGTGTGGTAGAAAACGTAATATCTACAAATAACAAGTCTCAATTAGTATGAATTTCTAAAACCCCCCCTACACAACCCCCCTTCTCTCTCTCTCTCTCTCTCTCTCTCTCTCTCTCAGCCGCACACGCTTCTCTTTATTCCGTTTACCATCTTCCGCAACTTGCTGCTATGTCAGTGCTCAGCCGGCTCGGTGTGGCAGCGCGGCTGTTATCGAAGCGTATAAACCGAGGGTACGGATCAGCTGCTGCCGCTCAGCTGGATTACGATTCTTACTATTGCTACGATGACGAGGAAGAGGAGATGAAGAATCGGAGAGTAATTGAGGAGTCGGAGTCGGAGGGATGGGAAACGCTGGGGAGGGGTGTGCAGTGGGTCATCATGGGCGATCCAATGGCCAGGCGACATCTCTATGCCCAGCGCCTTGCCGACCTTCTCCACGTTCCTCATATCTCCATGGGATCTCTCGTTCGTCAGGAACTCAACCCTGATTCTCCTCTCTATAAAAAGGTTTTTTATTTTCCTTCAATTTTGAATACAGATTGTACTGCGATCGATCATAAAAAGTAGTTTTGGATCGATACAGTTCTGTTATTTTTCTTGTGTTTCCTTTCCTTGATTATATCATTAATATGTCACACAGTCACAGTGATGTTGGTTGGTAACTCGTTATATGTGTGCGCGTGTGTGTATCTATACATATATGTAGAAAATGACATGCATTTTACCTTCTGTTTGGTCTTACATAGATTGCCAGCGCAGTGAACCAAGGGAAGTTAGTCCCAGAGGATGTCATATTTGGGCTTTTGTCCAAGAGGCTGGAAGAAGGATATTGCAGAGGTGAAACTGGATTTATTTTGGACGGAATTCCTCGTACAAGGATGCAAGCTGTTAGTGTTTCTTCATCCTCTTAGCACCTTCTTTTATGTCTTTTGCTATTTACAGTGCTTTCCTGCTTAATTGGTTGTTTAAATTACATTTCATATATAGTGTTTCTGATGATCATTAGTGTCAAATGTTCATTTTCATTTTAAGCCGTTTTCATGGAGTTTTCGCCATTTTATTTTTTTATTTTTGTGTTCCTTGCGATTATTGTAGCATTTGTGTCAAATCATAGTCAGCAAAAATTTGTGAATTTTATTGGCAGCACATGGTCCAGTGTTGTTGGTAAGGCCAGCAATACATGTTTTTTAGTTGTATAACAAGGGCCCTTTTTATAAATTTATGTCTTGTTGGTTTGTAAATCACACTAGTTCCAGAAACAGTTTCTTGATTCTTGTTTTTGGTCCTTGCAGGAGATACTTGACCAAATTGCTGATATAGACTTGGTGCTGAATCTTAAGTGTGCCGAGGAGTCTGTTGTGAAGAAAACTTTAGGCGGTGGAATGTATTCTCCCTCTCGAGAATTCCATTCCGTGGCTACTTCAGGATTGAATATCAGTATTCAGAAACAATCAGGTCCTTTTCAGTCTACAAATGTCGACTCAGATACCATCTGGAAGGAGAAGCTTCGCATGTATGCAGATCAGGTAACCCCATTGTCTCCTCAGATAAACACTATGTAGCTTAAGTGGAAGTTTTTTTGCTATGGTCTTACTTGATATGCACATCAGAACTATTTTATGATTCATTAAAACTATGTCGTTACGGATTAAAACTATACAGTATAGAGTACTGACTCCTTTTAGACCCCTCCCTTGGTTATCAATAATGCATGCAATGTGGTTTTCTCTGAATTTTTGTTCAGATGGTAGACTACTGTTTGCATGTATTCAATCCTATATACCGGTTTTATGCCCTTGCAAATGTAACATACCTTACTGTTAGTAGACTTGACAATATTAATAGCAGAGTGATTGGCATTTTTCACTCCAACTACACTAGCATACTTACGGAACCAGTTATATGTGTTCAGATGAAGCCCCTGGAAGAATACTATAAGCAGCAGAATAAGCTTCTCGATTTCCAAGTGGCCGGTGCATCTGGAGACACCTGGCAAGGTCTTTTGGCTGCTTTGCAGCTGCAACACGTGAATGTTGTCACTTCTCCTGCCAATTCATCACAGAAGTTGACGGCATAATTTTGGCCGAGAAAGATTCGTTTTGTTTCTAGTCCTGGTGTGCTAGTAAACACAAGATATGTTTGCCATGTGGTATCATATCTTGGATTTTTTTTGTAGTGAATGTATCCAATTTTGCATTAGGGATGAAAGGATAATCCTTTTAATTTTTTTCTTGTGTGTTCAAGTTTGTTAGGGCTGAAGTTGAGTGTAAAAACATTATCCGGCATTTATATACATATCAGTTGTCTCTTTCTTTCTCTGTGTTTAGTGTGAAAAACATTTGACAGCAATTTATAGTTTGTACAAGTAGATTGAGTGGAAGATCTTAAAGGCCATTCGCATTTGATGCCTAATCGGGTTTTGCAGAAGAAGGTGATGAATGGAGTAGGTCTTTCAGAGGTGAACCATAATGGAAACAAATACTCCTCCTAAATGGGTAATTTGTAAGGTCAGTTGTCATCACAACATACAACAAATGTTTGACAACTCTTAATAATGGAAACAAATACTCTTTCCTCATTGCTCACCTAAATCTCTATTGATTTATCCATTAATTAAACAATTTCTTTAAATATGAAAGTATGGAATCATCTTCTTCACTCACACTCTCATATCCTCTAACTCAGTACACATCTTCTCTCTCTCTCTCTCTCTCTCTCTCCCTAAGTCGATCAAAGAATGAAGCACATCTCTAAAATTTACACACTTACAAATAATAATAAACAAATAACATCAAACATGTAGATCAGCCACATATTCCAGCATGCAGTATTCAAATGTGGTTGTATGTCAGCTAAAGCTCTGACGAGATGTTGTGTCTGATTTCTGATCTGCGTCCGCTGTTGCCTGGACTTGAGCAGCATATTGAAGGTTCCACAAGACATCCTCAATGGATGATTCAGCTGATATACATTTGTTTGTAATGGATATCACAATTGACAATGATTCCTGTGAGCTTGTTGTCAACACTATTGGATCCACTATCTTCCTCCTTCCATCTTCGCTGCTAAAAGATGTCTGCCCCAATTCCAACACTCAATTTATTCTTTTACACACACACACACACACACACACACACACACACACACACACATATATATATATATATATATATATATATATATATATATATATATATATATATATATATATATATATATATATATATATATATATATATATATATATATATATATATATATATATATATATATATATATATATATAAGGAATGAATGCAGCACAGGTGACATACATACCATTTCATTTAGTAGAAATACTTCTTGTTTCCCGCTTGCAACAGGACCTACAAGGGATTCAAGCAATATAATCCCAAAGTTGTACACATCATCCTCGAACTTGTCCACATTTCTCCTGCCACCAAAATATGTTGTTTATCAGTATATAATGTGGTTGGAGAAAGATTTATGGGGCAGACGAGAAGTTCCTTATTACCCTGATTTAGTAGCATCTCCTTTTGCCTGGAAACGAGATACATAGCACGGGTTAGACGACTAAGAAAACGAAATAATTAATAAGAAAGATATGGTCTAGATGAAGCATACTTGAGAAGATATTAATTCAGTTTCATCAGCAATGATAGACATCCCATAGTCACTAAGCTTAGGGATGCCATGCTCGTCCATCAGTATATTATTTGTTTTTAGCCGATTATTGAAACAAGGTGGAATCACACCAGTATGCAGAAAATGGACAGCCTTGGCTACCCCTATTAGAACACTCAATCTGTCTGACCACTTCAGAACCTTCTCTGGACAGGACTCTGCACATTAATTAATGAACAATTGAACATATACTTGAGTTGTTCAACTGGAAAATTAAACAAATTATTTATTTATTAAACATATGTGTATCAAGAATCAACTTGAACATATAAATCAGTTTTCAACTCTGATAGGCATAAATGTTCTGATACCTGAAAGATGAGAGTGGAAGTTTCCATTAGGGACAAATTCTTGCACAAGGAACAATCTGTGTATAGTTGGGTCTTCTTGGAATCCGCCATTAATGCAATGACCGAGAAGGCCAACCAGATGAGGGTGACGAAGCTTTGAAAGCAAATCAAGCCGCTGTTTAAGGTTCCGAATGGAGTATCTCCTACATAATGCCAAAGATCGTATAGCAACAAAGGTACCATTCTCCAACCTTCCCTTGTAAACCTGAAGAAATGAAGGTATTATTTTAACAATGCTAGTCCAGAACTAATACCCAGAAATTTCCAGTAATCAGGGATGTAGATTGCAGAATCATGATAATATATGTATGATCTTAAATGAATTTGTTTATCGCGTTTAGCACACTTTACATAAAAGCAGAACTCTCTAAACATAAAAAACAAAGCCACCTATCAGAATAAGAATTTCTTCTCTTTCTACGCTGAGATTAGATAACGTAATTATTGATAACTAACGAAACCTCTAAAAAGTGGCAGTATAAAGACTTGTAAGGTACCTTTCCAATAGAACCCTCGCCCAAAAGAGTTGAGTGGTCGAAGTTTTTTGTTGCTTCTTCCAATTCTTGTATGGAGAACACCCTATAGGGCGGAGCACTTTGATTCCCCATTTTTGCTGCTTGAGAAATGATCCCTGGAAGAAAGAAAAAAAGGTAAATAAATTATTTGATTTGGTATTTATTAAAAGGAATTCATTGAGAAAGGAGAACAGCTTACTGGCATTTGCTAGTAGTTCAGAGGAAATCCCTGAAGGTGGATCATCTTGCTTAACCTTAGGTGCAATGTGCTGAACTAGGGTTTGCTGGATGCGTCGTCTTTTACAGAAAAAGACGAGACCGGCAACCAATAGAATAACCACAATAATGACAACTCCCCCAATCACACCACCTAGAATGGCTATTTCCTTCATTGTGTATCTCCCTTTTCCCTTTCCTATTATATCTTTGCAATATTCTGCAGGATGCTGATTGCGTGCATCAATGGAGAAGCAATTCCCTCCAATTTTGGCAATTCTGTTATCAAAGTCCAAGCAACTAGGAAGCTCACCTGTCAATCTATTATCAGAAAGATCAACCAAACTAAGTGCATCCCCACATTTAAGGTGGTTGGAAATTGATCCACTAAGAGCATTGGATGAC
This sequence comes from Erythranthe guttata, assembly GCF_056151865.1. NCBI lineage: Eukaryota > Viridiplantae > Streptophyta > Magnoliopsida > Lamiales > Phrymaceae > Erythranthe > Erythranthe guttata. Next base: position 68,296 of record NC_142540.1, read on the forward strand.
AAATTCAAGTAACTAATATGCGGCAAAGAAAAGAGCACAGCAGGAGGGCTTCCACTCAGATAATTGTGTGACAGATCAAGATGCTGAAGTTGATTCAATTCCCCAAACTGTTGAGGTATCTTACCGGTAAATGAATTGTTGCTGAGGAAAACATTACCCAACCCTTTAGGCAGATAAGGCAATTCAGAATCAAATTTGTTCTCTCTCAAATCCAGCAACTTCAAATTAGAAAGGCTACTTAGATCAGGCAATCTCCCAGAAAGCAAGTTGTGTGACAAAACAAGTTCGGTCACTGTTGTAATCTTCGACAATGCAGATGGAACTTGACCCTTCAATCTGTTGTTCTTCAAGCTCAATACGGAGAGGTTTGTCAACGAAACCAACCAGTCAGGGACTGTGTCGTTGAAGAAGTTGCCATCAAAGTTCAAAGTCTGAAGCTTCACAAGTCTAGACATTTCAGATGGAATGGAACCGAACATGAAATTTGAAGTCATGTCTAATGCCTCAAGCGAATACAAGCGATGAATTTTATCGGGTAGTTGGCCCCAAATGCCTAAAGAAACTAAAGTAAGAACCCTCAAGTTGGACAACCTGGTGAGTGTAGTGACAAAAGAGTCAATAGAGAACCTTTGAGACAATGTTTGGTTGGGGATTGCAAATCCTGTGAATTCATGAAATGTGAGGTTAGGTGCAGGCATATCTCCCATGATTCTGAGCTCAGTAACAGAGTCGTTGTCGCATTTGATGGTCATATGAGGTGGGGAGGACAAATTACAAAAGTCAGCATTAGCATTAGCATTATTATTGTTTCCCCAAACGGAGAGAGGCATTGGGTACTCTAAATGCTTCTGAAGCTGAAGAAGAACCTGCGTCTCATAGCTCCTCAGCTGATGAGTTGTTGGAGCAAACAACAACAGCCATGAAAGAAACACAAACATTAAATTAGTTACCATATTCAAACTATTATTATTCATGAAACCCTAGAAAAAGCGTAATGGTTGTGTTGTTGGATGGTGGATGGATAGAGTGATGATAAGATATTAAGAAAAACAAACATTGAGCAGCAGCAGAAAGAAACAAATTGTGGTAGTTGCAGACAAGAGAGGGAATGTTGGATGTTTTGTGTGGAGTGGAGACAAATTCTTGGGATTGTTAGATGGATAGATATATTGATCAAGTGTCTCAAGGGAGGAGTGAAATAAACAAGTGAGAAGGGGCAGCTGAAAAAGAAGAGCTGTGCATTTAAGAAAGAAGAAACTGGCAATTTCAAAATGTATGCATTAATAAGGCTGAGTTATTTCTTGTATGAGTTGAACCACTCGTCATGACTATTGACTCAACCCACCCGGAAATAAACCTCATATTACTGATAATATTAATATATATCCAAATGAAACCCTCCATATTCCATAATTTATCGTCGAACATACATGTTAATCGAAAACTTGTTGATTGACTGAGTTGGATGAGTCAAATCAGTTGTAATGATTGGGTGGATATAGGTTTGGTGCTTAGTGTGACTGCCAAGTGGCTTATAAATAAATATTTTATTATTAATAATAATGCCATGGTACAAAAAGAGATGACGATGCAAATCTATCTGTCATCAAACCTCCAAGCTCTATATTTTTAAATGATGTAGATTTCTTTTGTTTTGTTGCTTTTAGTGCTGCTAGTTGCTAATTAATATACTACTATATGTGAGAATTGAGATTTCACTATTCAAAAGAAAAATAAAGAAGAAAAGGACATAATAAATGATTAAATGAGACACAGATAACCATGAAAAAGGAGTAAAGACGTGAAGACTTGCAGCCACCCACTTTAGCAGAAATATACAATAATAATAATAATAATAATAACAATAAAACTGCTGCTGCTTTTCAGAAAACTGTGAAAGGAAAAAAGAAAGAAAGAAAGAAAGAAAGATACTCTCTCTCTCTCTCTCTCTCTCTCTCTCTTCTCTCTGTGAGCACACCCCCCAACCCCCAACAGTATTTAGAGAATAGAGAGACAGAGAAACAAGCAGTGAGAGACAGAGGCATATGGATCAAGCATTCAACAACAACAAATAGCCCCATTGTCATCTCTCATTTGTCATAACCTGAATCTCAGTAGATTCCACATTATATTGTTTTTTTTACAGACCAAACACTTAGGATACATGGATTTGAATTTGATTCAGACACACAACAAAAAACTCTCCCTACTGATCATGTTACGTACACTAAACACTGTAACATCATTATTTATCTCTACTCAGCCAAAAACTGCAGTCACAGGGAGTTCACCTTAGCATCAGAACAAGTGTCCAGATACGAGATCACTAGGTCAGCTGCTTCACAACCACTTGATATTGCTTTCCCAACTGATAATCCTCCCTTGTGGTTACCTACCATTTTTACTCATCCAGTACACAAAAACCATTATTTTTAAATACCAATGGAACCAAAAAAAACTGAAGGGGGAAATGGTTTACCTGCATAAAACAACCCTGGAAGGTCTTTCTCCATCTTGTCAATAGCTTCAATTACTGAACCATACTTACGCCCATATAACGGAAATGCTTTACTCCAATGGAAGTGACTGCAATCATTAACAAAACATATTATGGGGTTCATCCACTAATGAAATCCTTCTATTGTAAAGCAGCCCTTAAATTCTTTCAATTACTTCAGGGAAGCAGGTTCTCCTTCTGCCCCCAATAGCTGTCTGAGATCACAAGTCACTATCTGACTCAATTCGTCCCTGCGACATAAGTAAGCTATCTAGTTAATTGAGATAATTGGGTAAAGAGATGAAAAGGACAAGAAGACACAACACCAACAAACATTCAAGCTGTTAAGACCTTGAAGCTTTGGCAAGCTCTGGGTTTCTACTTCCGCCAACAAACGTAGTATAGAGATGAACATCAGCAGGTGCGCGATCTGGAAACATCATCGAAGAGAATAGGGTGCCTGAAAAAATGAAAATTTTATAGCAGAGACACCTTGATTATAGTAGAAGGGAATCCTAGGACTCAAAAGTTTGCATTACCCAGTGTCTTCAAACCATTTTCTTGCTCTTTTGAAGGTATGAGAACTCCAAAGCCTTCAAGCGGTCGCTTGACACTCTCTCTCTTAAATGTGGTGATTATAACAGACATCGGTAAGTAGCTAATCTGCGTATATTTCAGACAGGAGGAACACCCAAATTCTGAATAGACCACATAGAATAGTAGTGAAATTTGAAATTTCATTGAAGGTAAGGAAAACGGAGCTATAAAATTGATAGCAAAACTAAAATTCCCAAGGTTACAATTATATACTGGGCGCAAAACCCTTAAATTTAAAAACTAGTTACACAAGTAAGAATGAACCTTAAATTTGTTCATGCAGAACACTCAAAATTGCATACCTCAGGGATAAAGTCTAAGAGGAATGGCAATCCTCGTCTAGTGATCTTCATTTGTTTAACACCGGAAAGGGGGGCCTACCAACAACACTTGGAATTAACAAGATGGCAATGTGCAAAAATTTAAGAATGACAAAAACACGTTCCCACAAAGAGTCATATTGTTTAGATTCATGCCTCGTGTAGTCGTGTTACATATTAAATTTCACGAACATCAGTCTATAAATGGGTGAAGGGGACATAAGAGAATTAGAATTGCTACTTGACACGTTTTACTTATTCTGGAAACAAAGTGCATCTATAAATGATCTCCAACTAGATGTACTTACTGTGAGTATTAATGCATCAAAGGACTTCTGACAGGAATGATTTTTGTCATCCAACTCATAAGAAATTGACCAATTATCTAATGTAGAGTTCTCACTGCAACTAGAAGATAATTCCAGCACTTTCGATTGAAGTTTAAGCTCATCTTTGCCGAGTTCATTGGACAATGCATCCGTGAGTGTCTGCATACATTTACAAACAAATAGATTACAATCAGAAGGCCGCCAGCCTAATAAGTTGTAATAATGTAATTAAACCAACGCTCTATTGGTTCAAATTACTGATTGAAAAAAAACCAGATAATACTTTTCATCCTGTAACTGAATTCAGATAAAAAGTACCAATACAAGAAAACCAGGTTCATGTTAATCGCCCAAGATTCAAGGTCAAGCATGTACAGGCAAGCGAACAGAATAGCAACAAAATTACAGTTTGACCCTTTCAACCTCTTCCACACACAGTGGATTCATACGAAGTACCTAGGGAGCATTATATTTTTTTATATGCTGCAATTCACCTTAGCCACAATCTTTTCTTTCAAATGTCAGAGTGCATTGTCGAAAACAATAAGATTATTTCTTGGAGGTATGAAGAAGAAATATTTATTTTGCACATATGAAAGTAAATTTTATGGAATAACTTATCCTTCCCTTGGACTGCCCAATACCAGGGTTTAGAGATCGGTGCAGAATGTATGCATACCTGCATCCCACCCAGAAATGAAAAGGAGCCACTGCTGTGTTTCTTCTTCTTCACCAAAGAGTCCTTCATTCTACCGGTGGTTTCTTTTCTGGCAGATAATTTAGACTGAATAGCACCAGATATGATTGAGCCAAATCTGATGGATGCAGAAAAAAATTGTGAACTGGCCAGCTGATGGTGTTATCCATTATGAATCAGCAAGAGACAACTACATGAGTTTGTAGTAGTTTCTAGAACTTCCTTAGGCTTGCACTTATATATTGTTTGAACCAGCTATAACGTGAAGGCTAGTAGTCTAGTAGATCTGTCTGGAAGATCACCAATAATGATACAAAATACATTCTGGTATGTCCATATTTAATCCTAAAAGGGTTCCTTATCTTCGCACTTGAAATTCCTTCAAAAATTTGTTACCTTGTTTATCTATATCTTAGAAATTCGAAGTTAAGCAAAAGCATATTTTTTCCTACAATTAAAAAAGTACTCAATATCTTTGTCGATCAACCTTAAACATTTTTATTCAAACAATTTTATTAGCAATAGCACCATCAAAATGAAAAGTACTAAGTTCAATAAGTTCTGAATGCAACTACCTTTTCTCAAGATCCCATAGCTCTGGAAATACATGGCGCATCTGGTCCAGAACAAAAGAAAGGCATGAAGAGTATTCAATATTCACAAGGTCAAATATCATTACTCAGAAAGTGAGTGATGCGTAATCTTAGAAGAGCGAAATGATTCCTTTAGGTACCCTGTCTCCCCTAAGTAATTAGAGATACACTGTTTGATATCTCCTTTCCTCGCTATTCAGTTGTTTGTCAAGAAAATAACACCAAGCAATAAACAGATGTACCAATACTCACAGAAAGAGATTCAGGATCTCCACCGCTAGTTCCGGCGACAAAAGGATCAATAAGATAGTCAACAACCTGAAAAGGAATTGTGTTCTTCTTAAGCCACATTCAATCACTAAGCAGATGAGCAGAAGTACAATATAAACAACACAAAAGAAGTAAACCAAAGTTATGATGCTTTGTGGTTTAGTGGAGAAAAAGTCTTCACTGAATTTAATATGAGTTAGTTTAAATATAATTTCCAATAGATAATGGATTAGAAGATAGCCTCTGGTTCATCGGTCAAAATAGAAAAGAGTATGTGATGCATAAGGATCACCTCTTTTCCGAAATGACGCTGAAAAAATGCACCAACACTGCAGATAAAAGTAAATTTTGATCAGTTTCCTGAGGTTACCAGCATATTTTATCAGTTTACAGGAAAAAGGAATGGTCAGGCAGAACGATACAACTTAAGGGATTACCCAAAAGACAGGACATCACTGCTGAAAAGTGACAGAAATTCATGATGGTTTCAAATAATATATTAGAAATCTCAAAGATAATCAATTAATGGAAAAGACTAAAAAGAGCGATCATACACTGAAGAGATAAAAGAAATCTGCAATAAACAACTAAAAATGGTTAGAAATGGTGCAATTGTGTACTAGGAAATGGGATGACAATGTGAAGTTAGTTACACTTTTCCCACATAAATAGTCACCCCCAAGTGTTGCAAATATGTTACTAGACTCTGCGTGTCAAGTGAAATTGAGGGAACCAAAGTCGTTAAATCAATAAAAGTAACTCTATTAATTGTCTTGATACCTTTCCTCTGCGTCAGGCCTCTTCGAAGTACTATTATTCTTCCACAAAAATGGCTCCAAAAAAATTTGAAGCTGAAAATAAAGAATTACATAGCATAAACAGCTGCACTTATATTTATAAAAGTCTCGAGATCCATAAAGTCCAAATGAAAAATAAATGTAAAGAGTAAAAAGTGAAAGATTTCCCCAATGCATGTAAGAGTGTTTTTAGCATAGAGATTTGATCAAACTTTCTTAGTGAATGTCAAGTTTTTACACAAGTCCTTCTATCACTTGCATAAGCAAATACGATATCTGACTCTTCAATAAATCTCTAGGGGCAGTAGATTTTTCAAATTACAAAATCTCAGAATGTAAATGAAAGCAACTGTCAGCAAGAACTACTGTAATGTATTATAGAGTCTTAGCAAAAACTTCATAGTTAGACAAGCACCGTCCATTTTTCGTAACTGAATATAAGACTAAAAACAATCCAGCCATTACCCTCAGAAGCCAAGTGATAAAAAAGCACTCATGTTCACGCCACATATGTTGTTTAAATGGATTTGTTTACTTGCATTCTGGATAAGTTAACTGGAGAATATATTAGTTCAATTTTAGAAACTAAGCTACGAACGAGCATAGCATGCTTTCTTATGATGCTAGTGTGAAGAGGCATCAGAATGTCAATGATATGAGCGAACCTTTGATCCTGCAGAAAGCAGATTGCTTTTGATAAGTGCAGCGGGATTCGATGGCAACTGAGAATTCAAAATTTGATAGGTTAGCAAGAAAACAGACATGAAGATTGGCCTGCCTGCTCCATCTCCAAAGAGGAGCATAGAGCAGTAGTAAAAATGGACAGACGATCTTACCTGTATAGGCTCTCCATTTTTGGCTATATAACGTTTCTGCTGCGAAAGTGGCTGCATCACAATAATATTACAAATCCCACATTCACTATGCGGTACGCAAACAATGTTTATGGAATTGAAAGATTTACATAGCATGGGGAGAGTTATTTCGGGACATACTACAATGAACATATTACTGAACTAGACAATGAGAAGCCACTTGTACATCATAGTACAATGACACAAGCAGAAAGAGGATAAATTTATTAACCAAACAAAGGTGAAGGTGGAAAAATAAATAAGAGAAGCAACTACTTACAAATTGTTGTTTGTCCCTAAGTCCAAGATTATCGAGTAAAAAGCCAACTGCTGCCTCACTTTCAGTCTGCACTAAAACAAAACTTAAAAAAACTTGTGATGTGGACATTATATAATATCCCAATAAAATCGATTGGTTGGAGACTAGATATTCCAATGAAGAGTACCATAGTATTTGCGCCCTCATCCCATATTAAACCATCATGTGATATGCTTCTTAACTTCCCTCCAGATCTGGCATCCGCTTCAAATACAGTGACGTTTAAACCGTGCAGTTTTAACTTATAAGCTGCAGATAGCCCACTTTACACAAACACAAGAAAAAATCAAACAGGGCACGGAAAAAAGAAGAAGAAAAAGGAAGGGGAAGTTTTATATGTAATGAGAAAAATTTGGTTACGTGATATAGATGTAAAAAATAAAAAAATACTTGTTGCGATCACTATCTATAGTATACAAAGATTTTCTTGACGGATTCCTTTAAAATTTAAGGTATCTTCAAAAGCCTCGATACGGGAATCCCAAGACAAATATCACGTAAGGACTGTCTAGTTATACATGATTCATAAAAGTAGTAAATGCGGGAGTGAGCTTATGATAATCAGAATCCATCCTTAAACGACGACAATAGGCAATAAATCAACAACAACAACAGTTGCACAAGTCCAAAGAGTAGATAAAGTTGACAATTGAGGAATGAATGGTGGATTGAGGTACCTAACACCAGCTCCAATAACAGCAACACTTTTAACAGCAGAATCTGAAATTAGACAGTATTATAATGGCACTTGAATAATGTTCTAGGTAAGCATAACATGAGAGAGAGGGAGAGAGATACCTTGTTGAGCAGCGGAAGCCATTGACAATATGGTAGAGCGAGTAATTGGAAATGGATATGGAGATGATAATAGGAGAAGAGAGGGAGAGCAGTATTGCGCAGAGTAGAGTCGCATTTGCGAGATTGATTGATTAGTCGTCCAAATACAAATAATATTCGCAGTTGCAGACTTGCAGGGAGAGTAGGATGAGGAGAGAGACTCGGACTCGAAACTCACAATAGTCCGAACTCTTGATGGGCTCGTTATTTTCGATGGCCCAATTGTTTAATGTGTGGGCCCATAATTAGCTATTTTATTTTAGAATGTTTGGTTATGTTTTTTGTCCGGGGGCAACTATTTCAAATACTAACTTTTGCTTACTTGAATACTACCAAGTTTAAAACCAAAATTGAGTACATATTTATCAGTTTTTTCTTACTTTAATACCAAAATAAAAAGAAAATTACAAAAACACCCTTTCATACAAAATATCAATTATATCAAATTTTATTAGAAATTACCTAATCAAAAACCAAATAAAAATAAATAAAAAAATCCCTTTGTTGTAAAAAAAAAAACCTCCAACCCTCTCCAACCCTCGCCGCCGCCGCCGCCGCCGCCGCCGAACGCCACCGTACGCCGCCGCCGCTTCTTCGTTCCGGTTTCATTTATCCAAATAATAATTTTTTTCGAATTTTTTTCTTTAATATTTACTTAGGATTTGATTGTTTGATATGGGTAATTAGGATTTGATTGTTTTAGGTAGAAATGATCGTTAATTAGTAATGGGTGCATCTAATTTCAGTCGATTTGAGCATTGATTTGAGATTCGTGGGTTGGTTCTTCGTTCACAATTTCCGACCTGTATATGTCGATTTTTGATGAATTTTCGACAGCTTGATGTCGAAAATTCACCAAAAATCGACATATAGTTGTCGAAAAATGTGAAAGCTTGAAATGGGATTTTTGATAATTCGACAGATAGCTGTCGAAATTTGGATGAGTTTTCGACAGCTAGCTGTCGAATATTCAACCAATTTTCGACAGCTACCTGTCAAATTAGATCTGTGTAAATTTTTTTTTTTTTTTTTTTTCGACACTTAAGTGTCGAAAATATGGGTAATTTTCGACACTTAGGTGTCGAAAATTGTATCAAAATTCGACACTTAGGTGTCGAAACTTAATAAAATATGAATTGTTATGTTTTCGACATATACATGTCGAAAAATAAGGGTATTTTCGACCTGTATGTGTCGAAAATACATGGCGAGTTCTAAAAAAATAAAAAAATTCAAAATCGATGTTTTAGCTCAAAAAATACATGAATACATACTTGAATGGGTTCTCCTTGCTCGTAAACTACCATTCTATTGTCATTTGACGCCATTTTGCAAGTTGTGTAAGGTTTTGATTTCTTTTGTTTTGAGGTTTTTTAGGAGGGTTTTTGGGGAGGGAGAAGAAGGAGGTGGAGGAGGTGAGGGGTTTGTGAGTGAGGAGGGAAATGTTTTTTTAGGTTTTTGATGATTTGGTATTTAAGAAAGAAAAATAGTATTTGTAATATTTTTTTAGTTTTAATTTTCATTAAGGGCATTAAAGTAATTTACAATTAATTATTTATTTTTTATTTTTTTGGTATTCAAGTAAGCAAAAGTTAGTATTTGAAATAGTGATCCCCTTTTTGTCCCTCTCAAAATATTTTGAAAGAATCACCATTTATATATATATATATATATATATATATATATATATATATATATATATATATATATATATATATATATATATATATATAATTAAATGTGTTTCACACCAAAAAAAAAATTAGAAAAAGAAATTTATAATTTCGTTTCTTGAAAATAAATGATAATTATTTGTTTTATTAAATATGAAACTCTCCCTCTTATTTTGTGAGTTTAGTTAGTTTCTATTTTGTGTTGATGAATATAGAAAAATATGTCAATCTTAGCAAACAAATATTGTGAACAAAAGCAGCACAAATGATTGAAGTGGAAGATGGCCGTGTTGCTAAGTTTTAGTGATAGACAAGACAAGATTAAAGATTGTTTGAGAAGCAAATCCTAAATAACTAGTCCATTAATTGGCGCTAATGCAGTTCAAACTTTCAAATTTCAATAATATTGTTTAATTATCTTTTCTTATTGGTCCCTTTTTTACATCCGAGGTCTACTGGGGTAGTACTAGTACTAGGTAGGAGTATTTTATATTACTAACCAATGTTGAATATATAGTACAGTACAGTGCATGGGTTGTCTCGAGACAAAAAATAAATGTATAAGTAAGCTAAGCATGGCTAATCCTTTAATAATTAAATAACTGATGCTCTACTTTTGCAGCAACTGTAAATGGCATGGTTTGGCTTCTCAAACACTCACATTGACTAGAAAATTCAAAGTTGTAATTAAAAACAGATATAATTAGTACAGAATCATTTCCACTTTAGCGCGCAGCATCACTACTCATCCTGATAAACCCTAATGAAATGAAATTTGACCAGACTTGTCCTTTATTTAATCCGTTAACCAACCAACATATAAACAAGTCCGCATTATATCCAATGGGCTTATTAATTCACAAATCCAATTTGCAAATTATTATACTGGTTTCATGGCCCAATGTTCTAATTATCTTTATTATTATTATTATTATTAATGGTTAAAAAAATAAAAGTATGAAGGAATAAAGTTTAATTTAATTATGAGTTGCGGTATAATAAATTGAAAAAGGAAAGAGCTAATTTCCCAATAAATACGGAATACCCCCACTCACTCACGGTTCCTTCGATGCTACGAAAAACACCGGGTGGGTCTTCTGCTGCCACGTGTTCTTTTTTTTTATTTTTCTAAAACCCCTAAAGGTAAACCCTAGCGGGGAATCTATTATAAAATACAAAAAAGAGACACGTGGCAGCAGAAGACTCACCCGGTGTTTTTCACCGGGTGTAGCATCGAACAAATCCTCACTCACTCACTCACTCACTCTCTGGCGCTCACTTATTTTAAGTTCTCGACCCTCGTGCTACTTATAGCCCTCCCCTCTCTCTCTCTCTCTCTCTACAAACAGTACTAAACAAATACAATTTCATACTACATTACACTCTTAATTCACACATCTCACTCACTCTATTCCTTCTCACTTCAACATACACATACACACATACACATACACATACACACACAGGTCGTCGTGCCAGTGCCAGTGCCAAGCGGATGTCTCGCAGCGGCCGGAAACCAAGTCTATCCTCTAAACTACCAAGCAGATGTCTCGCAGCGGCTTCTAGAAGCCTCTCTTTCTAATGATCTCAAATCTGCTCTCGACTGTCTCTCTGATCCCTTCGTCGACGTCAACTATGTCGGAGCTGTCTGCTTGAAGGTTAAGAAGTCATCCCTCATTTTGCACGAGGAATCCCCCTCCCAAGTCTGCTTCGATTACGAGGAGTTGCCCACTGATGTCACCCCATTATTTGTTGCTGTTACTAATGGAGATGCACCTCTCGTCACCAAATTACTCGTAATTCTCTACTTTCTATTTCACATTTCACATTTCTCTGTTGATTCCATTTGCTTTCAGTTCCGATTTAATTTATTTCCTATACCATTTGCTTTCAGTTCCGATTTAACAAACAACATGCTGCTTTTCTGGATTTGCACCTGATGCGTGTAACTCGGAAGTCGATTGTTCTGTTTGACCCAGTTTCAATTTTAAAAGTTGATGCATTCGTATTATGCTATATCTCAATTACTTTTTACTCTTTACTATCGTTCAAATCTCTAGTCCTATACTGTAATCTTCAAATATTTTGCCTTACAATCTAATCTTCTAATTCGTATATGGTTTGACCTCCTTGTGCTGAATCCTTGTCCTTGCTAAGTTAATATACTGTTAATCTGTAGTCTTATAGTGTTATCTTCCACTACAATTACCACGACCTTTAAATGCATTGCTCAATAGTTACTTTGTTTCTTTCTCTCACTGTTCGTAAGTATTCAAATCCAAGGGAACTTTGAACTCTCCGATTTTAGATTCGAACTTTCAGCCAAGTTTGACTATAGGCCCAACTTTATGATAAAAATGGCCCGGATTCTCTTTTTATTATTATGGGAACTTTAACATCCTAGATCTATGTAGGTTAGTGGCATATACTCTCATCACCTTACGAAAACGAATTGTTGACTTTTTCTCTTTGACATGTGTGTTTTCGGTTATTAAGGACTTCTCCAACTATGGTCAATTATGGTGGTCCAGATGAGAACGTCTATAATCTGTGTCTCTATCGCACTGCTACTAAAAATGTAAACTTGATATCTGCTGGTGCAATATACACATTTCATAATCCATCTTACTTAGTTATTACTTGAGAATGTCCCACGTAAAAGTGTGGGTATTATCTGACAAAAGTTGGTCACATAGAGTTGACCATATTTGCCATTTTGCTCTTCTAGCTTTTATCTAAGGTAATCATAATGCATGTGTTGTTCCGTGAGCCAGCGAGTCCGATAATTTTTCTCATGTTCTTATTTATCGTGTTTGAAACCCTGAACTGCGTTATTGGATATGTCTTATTTCACCAACATTTTTTTATATGCAATGGCTTACAATTCCTACCATTTTTTTATAATGGCAGAGTGCAGGAGCTGATGTGAACGTACGGCTATTCAGAGGTTTTGCAACTGCAGCGGGTGCGAGGGAGGGCCACCGTGAGATCTTAGAGATCCTACTCAAGTATGGGGCATCACAGCCAGCTTGTGAGGAGGCACTGCTGGAGGCTAGCAGCCATGGCAATTTTCAAATAGTGGAGCTACTAATGGGATCCGACCTTATCAGACCCCACATTGCCGTTAATGCTCTTGTCACTGCATGCTGTAGAGGCTTTGTCGACGTGGTGGATACTCTCATGAAGGTAGATTTTTTACCACATTTACATAAATTAGGAGGCAACAATTTACAAATTTCGACACGCTTGTTGTCTGCTCCACTGAAACTGAAGACCTATGATAGAGAGATTATACACCTATATGTTTGATCATAGAGTTTAATCACATTTACATAAATTAGGAGGCAACAATTTACAAATTTCGACACGCTTGTTGTCTGCTCCACTGAAACTGAAGACCTATGATAGAGAGATTATACACCTATATGTTTGATCATAGAGTTTAATCACATTTACATAAATTAGGAGGCAACAATTTACAAATTTCGACACGCTTGTTGTCTGCTCCACTGAAACTGAAGACCTATGATAGAGAGATTATACACCTATATGTTTGATCATAGAGTTTAATAGTATCAAAATTTGATTATCAAGCCCCGAGTGTCACAGATTGCTTTATGTATCCAATGAATATATGGCTTGTTCCGCCGATGGACTTTTTGTTCACTATGTGGATAACTCATTCTGTAATCGCGAATAATCATCTTTGACCAACTAGATACGTTTTTAGAGCCCATATTATGTGATTGTGATTTAATTGTTACTGTATGGCAGTCTGGAGTGGATGCTAATGCAACTGATCGTGTTTTGCTTCAATCATGTAAGCCTTCTCTGCATACAAATGCTGACTGTACTGCACTTGTGGCTGCTACTGTCAGTATGCAGATCTCTGCAGTCCACCTACTACTGGAGGTAATGAAACGATTCTTACATTGTTTTCTTCTTTCCATATCTTTGACATATATGTTTGTTGAGTTTGTATCTTTATGATAATTATGTGACTGACTGACTTTCTGAACAAACTTTGACCATTCTGGTTTTTTCTGCATATCTGGAAGTTGTAGTACAATGCAAAATTATTGGACCTCTTGCGCTCTAGTTGTTTGAAGATGGTAATTAACGTATGTTAATTTTCTGTTGTAAAAAGGCTGGTGTTAGAACGGATGTGAAAGTGAAACTTGGAGCATGGTCATGGGATATAGCTTCAGGTGAAGAATATCGAGTAGGTGCAGGTCTGGCCGAGCCTTATCCAATCACTTGGTGTGCCGTGGAATATTTTGAAGCAACTGGTTCTATTCTGCGGATGCTCCTTAAACACATCTCCCCGAATACTTCTCATCACGGAAGAACTCTTCTCCACCACGCCATCCTGTGTGAAAATGCAGGCGCTGTTGATGTACTTGTAAAATGTGGCGCTGAGGTAGAGACGCCAGTCAAAACCACACAAAAAACTGAGTTTCGTCCTATACATATGGCTGCTCGTCTTGGACTATCAACAATTCTTCAAAGCTTAATTGATTCTGGGTGTGATCTGAACTCTAGAACAGAGCAGGGTGAGACAGCTCTAATGATTTCGGTGAGATATAAGAGGGAAGAGTGCCTCCAAGTGTTGGCCAAGGCAGGTGCTGACTTTGGCTTGGTTAACATAACCGGCCAATCTGCGAGTTCCATTGGTAGGTCCAGTGGGTGGTACCACCTTGGCTTTCAACAAGCACAGCGTGGGACAGTGCCAACATCAACCAACATGTCTGTTTTTTCGCCTCTATTGTTTGTGGCAGAATCAGGAGATGTACGGAGCTTGGAAGCCCTGATTGGACGTGCAGATATTGATCTCGACAAACAGGATGAGAGAGGTTTCTCGGCAGTGATGGTTGCTGCAGTGGAGGGTCATGTTGATGCTTTCAGGATGCTTGTCTATGCTGGGGCTGATGTCAAGATATGCAATAAATCTGGGGAGACTGCTATAACATTGTCTAAACTCAGTAAAAACAGGGATCTATTCGAGAAGGTGATGCTGGAGTTTGCTCTGGAAAAGGGAAACCGCATAGCTGGAGGATTTAATGCAGTGCATTGTGCTGCTCGACGTGGAGACTTGGAAGCGGTGAAGTTGTTGGCAAGCAAGGGTTACGACATAAATGGGTGTGATGGGGATGGGTACACACCACTAATGGTGGCAGCAAGTGAAGGGAATGGTAAAATGTGCCAACTCCTAATCTCACGTGGAGCACATGTTGAAATGAAAAACGGAAAAGGGGAATCTGCACTATCACTAGCTAGAAAAATTGAAAATGAAATAGCTGAGAATGTGATACTAAATGCACTTGCACGGAGGCTGGTGTTAGGTGGTGCCAGTGTACAAAAGCACACAAAGGGAGGCAAGGGAGCACCACACACGAAGCTACTTAAAATGGTGGTGGTCGTGGGATCTTCGGGGATTCTGCGGTGGGGAAAGTCGAGCTGCCGAAACGTAGTCTGCAAACAAGTACAAGTGGGGCCCAGTTCAAGCTTCCAGAGAAATAGGCGGCGTGATGATGATGATGGAATATTCCGGGTGAGGACGTCGAAGAACAAGGAAGTGCATTTTGTATGTGGTGAAGGAAGGGAAATGGCGGAGTTGTGGGTGCGAGGAATAAAGCTCGTGACCGGAGGAGAATCTATGTTTGGCCTTCACTTGTAGAGGATGTACATACAGATAATATCCATCCATCCATGCACTACTTACTGTACTTAATCTCAAAGTACATACACATTTCTCTTGTAAATTCATTTTGAGTTGAAAGGATGTATAGATAATTATAATTGGAGTTGGAGTTTCATTAACCAGTTAACCGGAATTAATTTTTAGATTTGAGTTTTGCATATACATCTATACTCCGATGTTGAAGAAGGTTAATTCACAACCAACCTGGTAACTGCTTCTAAATTCACATCCATCCACCTGGCAAATACAATCTTAAAATAGGGTAAGATAAAAATATTTGGAAAAGTATTACCGTTGTAGCACATCGAGAACCAGGATAAGTTCAAACTTGTAATTTTATGCCTGGTAAAATTAATTGGTGGACGGTTATGCCCCCCCTTTTCAAATTGGTATACATACATACACAATTAAAGTTTACTGATTCATCCAACCATTTTTGGCAAATTAATTAATTAATTAATTAATTAATCCTCATCATCATCAGATAGAAAAGGGGGAACAAAAAGAAGTAAATAGGTATGGGCATAATCGTCAATTGCCGTGTTACTACGATACTCCGACCGACGGTGAAAAGACCTGTGAAACTGAAACAAAAATTTAAAATCCGGAAAAAGGAATCTTCCACAGCACACAAACACACACTCTCCATTTCTCAAGCAAACATATTCTGAAATAAAAATCAAAAGGAGAGAAGATGTTTTACTCACAGCTGCTGTTATCAAACAAGGGCGCCTTAGGCATCGTTTGGATGGCTGCTCATTGCCACAGAAGGCTTAAAAAAGACCAAGTCCAGCAAACCAACATTTCTTCTTCAATTGGTCCGTCTCTCATTTTTAATTTCTCTTCCCGTAAAATTTCCTGCTTTTTTTTTTTTTCTTCTTGCAAAGTTGATGAGAAAGAGAAACATCATCTCTTATTATGCGGTAAAATACCATCTTTTTCGCTTGCCGTTTTGTCCTAGTTTATTGTTTTGTTTCTTCGCCCTTTTCATGCCGAATTACAAGACTGGTTTTTGCTCTGGCTGTAGTTGACCACATTTGTTTTCAAATTTTTACCATTTTATTATTATGGTGTTTTTGCCGTTTAAAATGTCTTTCCCTTCTTTTCGACGTCGATTCTTCTTACTTCCTTTTTGGCTTTGTCCCATACAGTTAATTGTGTTATTTTGGGGGTTTAGTGGACCAAATCGTGTTGTTTGATGATTCTCCAGGAATTTGGTTAATTTAGTTTCTGTTTGTTGCATTAGATGGAGGTTATGTAGAACAAATTTACATATGTGTTCGAGCAAGTGATGATTTTATACATACAATAACAAGTGGAGTCATACATCTTATTAATGTATATGTGTGTATGTGCATAAACTTGTTCCTTTTTTTTTGCCCTAATGTGGTTGACAGATGCTCTTTCTCTCTCCCTCTCTCTAATATTTGTAAAACTTCAGTTGCATCAAACAAACATAAGTCTCATATTTTGTCTGTCCTTTTTAACCAAAGCATTCAACAATGTGGACGGAAGCTTCTGTCCCACTTTATGAATTATGTCGTGATTGGCACGTTGTACTCATTAAATAATGATCATATTGTATTCTCGAAGTTGAAAATATTTGATGTCTTTCCCTATTTTAAAATGGCTATTTGGTTTCGAGACGTCCATAGTTTATTCCCCTCTTTTGAAGAAACCAAAGAAGTTTGTATGATTCTTAATATGTGGAGTTTAACGTATATTATGGCTACTTAATAGCATGGGTGGAAGTTATTTGGTAAGAATTAATTAATAGGCATAATATTCTTTATGCGATAGCATGTTCAATTTTCACGTTAAGACGCGCTTCTATCAGCCCACGTACTTTTTTTACCTTATTTCCGGAGTATCCAACGATGTCACTCAACTTTGCAATGCTAACAATTTGATTTTTTATGTAAAGGTCAGAACCAAAGTCTTTTATTTTGTTGTTTCTATTTATTTCATTTCATATCCCTATAATTCTTCTTTTCAGATAAGATTCTGGATGATGAAGTTCCTATCGTCACGCATAGAATCCTAGCCTTCCTTCTTCTTGGTGTTGTGAGGATTTACTCGAAAAAAGTTGAGTATCTATTTCATGATTGTAATGAAATATATAACAGACTGTGTGGCCTTAAGACTGGAAAAAGCACACGCCCAAGCATTGGAGTCTCACGGACAAATTACCACTCTGTCACTTTACCAAAGAGATTTGAACTTGATGCATTTGATCTGGATCTCCTGGAACACCAGAATTCTGCAGGGTGAGCTTAATAAGTTTTATCAATTTCTGTGTCGTGGCATATTTACTTGCTTGATTTCATTAAGCTCTTTGCTTATGTGGCCATTTTGCAACTGTATATTTGACTGTCTTCCTTTGAACCTATGCTTGTGCAGTGAAAATGTGAGATCGCATAAACAAGACATGCTTGCTGGTATTATATATTTTCCTATTGTGACCATTATATTGAAGTTTGGCATAATCTGAACCTTATTTATTTGTCAGATGATCGCCGAAAAGATGGCAGTAGATCTGGCTTTTTCGACAAGGTACACGTGTAATAATGTGGTGTTTGTCCTTTTCTGCTTCCTTCCAGGAATGTTTATATCAGTGATCCTATTGCATGGCACTTGAAATGTTTATTTGTTACTATTGTCGTTGTCGTACAAAACAAGGATATTGTGATAATAAATTAAAACAGAATAGAAGTAGAAAGAATCTGACTTTTTTTAGCATTATGAATTATTAATTATGACATCTCAAAAAATTTGCAGTTACCTGTTATGTCAGCCACACTCATGATAAAAGGGTCTTTTCATAATGATCTTCTAGCCACTTTATTATGAGACACTTTATCGGTTGCATTTTATGCGAAAGCAACAATAAAATGCTTAGCATTCAGATTCCGTTACTCTTCCTTGTCTTCTATCGTTAAGTTTATTTAATGCAAGTCCAGTTTTGTAATATTTACAAATAGTTGGAGCCACTCCTGTGCATGCTAAAATCAAATCTAGTAGCCTCAATGGTGTGTGAGTATTTCTTAACTAGAAATATGTAATAGAAACCTTGAATGTCGTTTCATTCTCTGAAGTAACAGAAAGGAGTAGTTAGATTCTGGTGTCACATTGGTCAGCAACAATATATCACACGATTCCATTGTTCAAGTGTTTTAACAAATGTACTTTTGGATTCACTGTGAAACCTGCAGGAGAATATGCAATCTTCTGAAGCTTACTCCAAAGCTGATACACCACCTCGAGAGTATGTACACAAGATATGCTATTTTCTCTTACGATTTAATGTATCCTTGTTATATAAGCCCGTTGAATTGTTATGTTGCAGCGTGTTCTCGAGGAACCAGTGGAGTTCATTCAGTAATATGAACATCTCTTTAGCTGGGCTGGAAGTACTTCGTGGAACAAGTTTTTCTTTAGAAGACCGTCTAGATCCTATTATATTGGATGAGGCTGAAGAAGCACAAATGCATAATAAGCATCTTCCTATTAGGGATTCTATTATGTGTAATGAGATGGAGTCTGGTTCTGTTGTAAGTCTATCCAGTAATAGAAGTCATTCAGTACCAAGTGCGGAGATCTTTTGTGGGACTGGGTTTTCTTTAGAAGATCGCCTGGAACCGATGGTGTTGAATGAGGATGAAGAAGAACAACCAAATGCTAGGCCATCAAAAGAGAATATAAGTTCAAATATGCATGGGCCAATCCAAGATGTGGAGTTCGATTCTGTTGCAAATCCATCCCCTCAAGGAAGTAAGTTGGCTGCGAGTTTGGAGACACCTCAGAGAAGTGGTTTCCAGATGTTGAATGAGGATGAGAAGGTACAAAGCCACGAAGAGACATCAGACAAAGAGAAGAGAGTCGATGAAGAGACTATAGAGCACCTACAGGCTCAAATGAACTGTCAAGAGAATGAACCCCATGAATTCACTGGATCAATGGATAAGCATGTGAGTGCGAAGAAGATGAAGTCTTTGGAAGTGATCAACTCAGAAAGCTTAGAATGCCGAAGGCCGAAAGAATTTCCTATGTCTGTTGTTGTAACTCCAGACTCAAAGCTTCCAGGTGATTCTGTTGCTTCAGTAACTTTCTTTTGCAGATATGCATTTTGTTACAAAAAGGATGTATTATTAAACTTGTGTTCGCAATAAGTCTTTTATTTGTATGATTGATTGTGTCTGAACGTTATTCGACAAGAGACAGTATCCTTGTTTTGTTACCATGTTTGCACATAAGTCGCAATAATAACAGAAAATCTGTGTTGTGTTAGCAGCAGGTCTCAGTAGTCCAGAGGTTGTGACTGTTCAGACTCCTGCCACAAAGGAGCGCACAAAGATTCTGAAGAAGCGCAAGACTTTGTTTGATTTGACCACAGTGGTGCCTAACAAGTATGCTATCAGAACCTCTCTCTTTTTTCTTTTTTTTTTGGAGCTTCTATCAATGCCTGTACTTCTGATTTTTATATATTCCTACAATATTACTTCCAATCATAAGATGGCCCAGGAAGAATGTTATGCCATTTAAATGCTAAGAGAAAATCGTCGATCATCTTAATCCGAATGATATTCTAAAGACACTTATTTCTGTATCTGAAAAAGTTTATCAGACGGATTATCTTTTTGATTTGTAGGGTTCTAAAAAAATGGATAGAAGAAGATCCAAGTGATCTAAAACGCAAAAGGAGGGACGTGCCCAATACTCTTTTACATGCCTGGAGAGCTCGTAAACTTGCCAATGGGCCTCAGAGTTTCTTTGAGCCTTTGTTTCATGGTAAGTAGAAAATGTCATTTGAGATTCTGCTGCAAAAATGTAAGATTTTGCCACGTTTTTTAATACCATATGCTACACACAGGTGTCACAACAGATCTTGCTAATCTTGAATGCGAAAAAAGTTGGGCAGCAGCATTGAAATCGGTGAAAATATCTGACAGGAGAGAGGATGTGAGAACTCCTGTTTCAAATGAACAAATTCCTGAAGTAAGATCTCCTTCTCCACATAGGTCTTATGCTGAAGAAACTCCGATTGCTCCTGGAACACCTGTTACTCATTTGAAGCCATCAACAAGATCACACGAGGCTGCTGTTTCACATTTCAGCTTGGAACCCGCATCCTCATCTGAAACCATAGACAAGTGCCAATCTAAAAGTGTATCACTGGAATTTGATGCTGTGTTTCAGGAGGTATTAATTTTCCGTCTTGCTCACAATTTCCATTAGTGGTGAAACGAGATTTGATGTTGCTGTCTGATATTCAATGTTTTATTTTGTGCTGCTGTCTATTGAGTCGAAGTACTACTTACTTTGGACTTGCTTTTTTGTCAGGAAATAAATTCATTTGATGGAGGTAGTTCGGAAAAAGGTAAGAGCACGAATTATTTTATTTCTTTGTTTTAAAGCTACGTTGATTTGTGTATTTTTACTTTTCTAACAAATATTTTGAATCCAGATGCATATTCAGAGAAAACAAGGTACGTTTGAAAACTCTGTATCTCACTGCTGGTAGTGTGAATCATATTGAGGACTGTTTTGTTTAGCACCATGGTTTATTTATTTATTTCCATGAGCAGAATGATTGGAAGATATCTGAGTAGGAAGTTCTTGGATAAGAAGAGACATAAAGATGAAGAAGTGTTGAACTTGTTGCTGTTGTTGACACGAAAAACAAAGAAAGAAAGTGCAAGGTTCTTCTATGAGATACTGGTACTATTACCAACTCCAGTTCAGTTCTTTAATGTGGAAAAGGCTGTTTGGTTGTTTACTTTGTTGTTTTGGAGTTTCTGTAGTCGAGGCAGATTAAAATATTTAACATTGATTTATTATGAACATTTATTTAGTCCAATATTTTGATTTACAGGTTTTGAAAACGCGGGACTGCATAGATGTGCAGCAGGAGAATTCGTATGATGATATTCTTCTGAGGGAGACTTCCAAACTGAAGCAAGCAGCAGCAGCATCCTCTCGAAACTGAACTTTTAAAAAGTAGTAGTAGTTGTACTCTTTTGCATAGAGAATGGTACAGTAGTCGTATTTATACTCTTTTTGTCTCTGATCCGAGAGATAGAAGCAATCTTGGGTGTTGCTAGGCTTCTGTCTATTAGAAGGTTCTAACTTGTAATTATGCTTGCATCAGTAGTAGCTTACAAAATATGCCGATGCCCAAATGTGTGGTGCTGTATATCTGTTATTTATGTGCTTCATAGCAGCTGCTGTTTTGTTGAATGTCAATGTTCTGAAATGGCTTTTAACTTTACTTGCTAAAAAATGTCAAACAAATATCATTAAATCATCAACAATTAAATGATGTAGTTAGATTTGACTGTAATTTTGTGGCAAAATAAGACTATGATCGCTGATAATGTGGTTTCCTCATTTCACAACAGGAAGAAATAATACAATCCTGGGAAGATGCTTTATGTTATTGTCCAAGTAATCTATATAATAACTTAATTATCTTTCCTCCCTGTAAGATATACTTGATCAAAACAACTTTCAGATCGAGATATGAATAAACATCGGCAACGCAGCATTGCTGGCAGGGACATTGAATTCAAATAAATAAAACAGCTCGACCCCAAAAATACAGTAATAGTACAATCACTCGAATACATTGATTTCACATTGCCAGTGAAGTTCATAAAAGGAAGGGATCAATCAATCACTTGAAGAGCCATCGTCATCATCTTCGTGCTCTCTTACAACCCTCTCAAGAAATTTCTTCCTCACTCCATCAAGAACTGCTTCTCTTGATTGCTCTCCACCATGCCCATCATTTAGCACTGGATCCGATTGACATAGAATTAACCCTACACCTACAAATCCAAACACTCTGTCATTTACTTTTCTCCATAAACATATATAATTGCTTAATTAAACCAAATAGCCAAATTATGATTACTTTAACCCAAAACAGAAGACAGATTGAAGAATCACTTGTAGTAAAATGTTAACTGAAGAAGTAGATCATTTAACTAGAGAGCAAAACAGATGAAGTGAGAAACGTAGTTTATCCGCAACACCAGTTTATCACTGAAATTTTGGAAAATGATTACCTATATAAAGAACCTATTTTATGAACAGTCACTTTCCACATACTAAAGACATCTCATCTCATGCACGTTTTATTTATTTTCAATGGCTTAATGACCAGGGATGCTTCCCTTTCACACTGAACTTGTTTGGCGTATGATTATGAACCATCCACTTTAAATATCCATGTCAGATGTCTTAAATGGTTCAGCATTCAAGACAAACTGTTCAAAAACTCATTGTGAATCGTATATTTGGAAGAACCAGAAAACTATTAGATCTAATAAAGAGAAAATATTTCAGAATATCAAAGCATAGAGAGGAGGACATACTTTCGGGAGTGCACCTTCGACCAAAACTATGCATTCCCACATGAGTTGCCTTAACTGCACTATTATTGTACACAAGTATAGTGGGAAGATTACGATCAGGATAGTTAGGAATGCATTCTGTGGATATAATTTTGACAAACTTGGTAGCCGGATATCTTTTAGACAAATCTTCTAAACACTGCAAAAGCAGCCGGCACTCTGGAAATCTGTCAAAAGCAGCACATACATGATTAAAAACCTGAAGCTTGTTAATTTTGTTACGACACAGTTATCCAAACAAGATACAAGCAGCAATATGGCTTGAAGAGCAGTACTATTTACCCATCTTTATACAGCAGCACGACAACCCAAACGTCCTGTGGAGCTTGTGAAACTTCCCGCACAAAATCCGATCCTGAAATTGGAATAACTGAACCGAACTTTGCAATCTTGACTGCTTCTCTCATCTCAGTCAACCTCTTCTTCCTGTCACAATCAAAATGAAACAGCTCATCAGTATTAATGATGAGTCGCACAAGACAACATTAAGACCCTGAGAGAAGATGTGGTTGAATCGCCTACCAAGATAGGCATTGCAATGCTTGATGTCTTCAAACAGAGAGTTCTTGTCTGAACCACCGAGTTCAACTTATGAGTTTTTTTTTTTCTTTTTCCGAGAATTAACTAATTTTCTTATTTTCGCTCTAATTACACTGCATGTCTCCAAGAATTTACCAGAAAACAACATGGCTCAGATGTTTTTCTTTCAAATGAAGTTGATGAATAATAAAAAAAAATAAAAAAAATTGATGTACTAGAGTCAGTTCTCAGTTGTCAGATATCCAACCCCGCAAGCAAATAGTAAATTGATAAAGTAGTACCTGTAATCTTCGAGGAAACGGTCGTCGTCGAGATCTTCTTGGAGATCTTCAAGCTCTTCCTCGGTTTTGTTGTCGATCCAGGCCTTGTTTTTGGGCTTGGAATCCTGGTCCTCGGCGGGGGCGAAAGGGGCGGGCTTGAACGGCGGCGGTTTGGCGGGAAGATTACCTAGTTTAGTCTGAATATCGTCCCATTGCGTGGATGATCCTTCCAGATCCTTGTATATGAAATGGTAATCCGCCATTGCTATTGCTATTGCTATTGCTGTGGGGATTTTCTCAGAGCTCTCGACAACTCCTTTCTCCTTGTAATTTTTTTACTAGAAAGAATTCCTATTAACATTTATTACTAATTAATTAATAGTTTTGCCAGCGTGGAAAAAATATTAAATTAATTAACTATCAATTAGTAAATGCTTTTTGATTAATTTCAAATATTTAAGGTATAAGTGACCGAAGCCCAATAAGTAGTATTAAACGCTTCGGCCCAATTAGTAAGTAGAATACTTACTGTGATCAATAAACAAGTGTTGATAACCAAAACCCGAACCGGAATCCGGATTAGATTTTTGCTTCCCCCACTCCACTCCTACTCCATCCTCACTCTCTGCTGATGTCTGTTTGTGACTGTATGTAGGTCAATCCAAATTCATATCACAAAAACACAAGTAAACAAAAAAATATCTTCTTCTTCTTCGCATAAACCCTAATCTCAATAATACATGCATTAGTCGATTGCGAATATTCATTCATTCTCCATGGACTTGCGTCTGCAAAATACACGCTGCATTTCATCCTCATTTCGTCGTTCGGCACTGCTTCCTCATCCTCGGCCTGCCATTGGACTTTCCTTCTGCAAGAAGCCTACAAATAACCGGAAATGTAGAAACATGTGCGCTGCTTCCAATTCTGATACAATTGTGAAATCGACTGATATTACAAGCAAAATTGAACAAGAGCACGCTGATTTGAGGTCTTGGATGGAAAGGAACGGACTCCCCCCTTGCAAAGTCATGCTTAAAGATAGGCCTTCTCATGATTCCAACCTCCAGCCTATTCACTATGTAGCTGCCAGCCAAGATCTTCAGGTCAATTCATTATAGTTACGGAACGTCTTTTCCTTTCGACTTTCAATTCTGTAAATCACGTTTTATATTAGAAGAATCAAAATCAAAATAATTATAAATGAATAAATAAATGCTCGTACATATACACTCCGGAGAGGTACGAGAGCTAATATTACCGATAGAACTATGATACATATTCAAATTGGTACTTACTTTGTTCAAAGTTTATAAAATGTGATGTAGATCCTAACATAGAACATTGATTTTGATTGGGATTTGATGTGTGTTGTTATCAGGAAGGTGATGTAGTATTTTCTATCCCTAATTCATTGGTGGTGACGCTCGAAAGAGTTCTGGGAAATGAGAGTGTTGGTAAGATGCTGGACTAAATGCTATAATATGTTTCTTCGTCTCTTTGTATTCATGCAAAATTGATAGACATTTGGGGACTTCATTCATCGTGTTGTTGAACTTGACATGCAAAAGTTAGATGTATGATCCTGTATTGAAGTTGAAATCAGTGTTGAAACCTCTTACCAATTCTTATTTCATGAGCATTTAGTGGGCGCCTTGAGATGTTAGAAAACCTGCTGGCTTCTCATGTTCTTTGGTAAGAAACACTTTTTAGTCCTAGGAGAAAAGCTTGCATGTTTGTTTGTTTTTATTATAAGCACCAGAAAGATTATACAATGTTTCTATTGATTTTCAAAACATTGAAATCTCTGTCAAATTTATTGTCTACATTTAAAGAGTTTAAATTTTTTATCTTACTTCCACTCAGTAAAATTGATCTATTTCTAGTATGCATAAGTAAACAGTTTCTATGGCTTCATGCTGGTGTAAAGTTCTACACTTTTCTATATGGTGGATCCAGGAATTATATGCACCTTAGCAATTATCTGCATCACTTGCAACTTACCTTTGTTTCCCCCCACCCCCCCAGTCTCTCTCTCTGATGAATTTTTGGATTAAGTTCTCGTTCTTATTTGCTCATCAAATATATTATTAATTTGATCTATTACCTCTAAGTTTGTTTGGTATGATTCAGCGGAACTTTTAACCACAAACAAGTTATCAGAGTTAGCCTGCTTGGCACTATATCTAATGTATGAGAAGAAGCAAGGTAAAAAGTCTTTCTGGTATCCATATATTAGAGAACTTGATCGTCAGCGAGGTAGGGGGCAGTTAGCTGTGGAGTCGCCACTTTTATGGTCAGAGGCTGAATTAGATTACCTGACAGGAAGTCCGACAAAGGTGTGCAACTCTCCTCCCGCTGCTTTAGGCTGTTATACAATTTTCAGTATCCATACAATTATCAGCAACCACTGCTTGTTTCTGGACCCAATGTTCTTAGTTTGGATATTCTGATGATTCAGGCTGAAGTTTTCGAGAGGTCTGAAGGAATCAAGAGAGAGTATAATGAGCTTGATACTGTCTGGTTTATGGCTGGATCATTATTTCAGGTAACTTTTGTTGCTTCTAAGACAATATTTAGTCCTAATTTTTCAGCTACAAAATTCTAATATCCTTTTCCTTGAACTACCCTATACATCCTTTTAATCTTGACTACTTTGATATTTTTCAGCAATATCCATATGATATCCCTACGGAGGCTTTCCCTTTTGAGATTTTCAAACAAGCTTTTGTTGCAGTTCAATCCTGTGTCGTTCATTTGCAGGTTTGGTTTGTGCTTGAAGTACAGTTGTAACAGTAATCAAACTTTAGACGAGTCATTCACATAGTATTATTTAATCTTTCAACCCAGAAAGTCAGTTTGGCGAGGAGATTTGCATTGGTTCCCCTAGGACCTCCATTGTTGTCCTATAGAAGCAACTGCAAAGCAATGTTAACTGCTGTTGATGGAGCTGTGCAACTTGTCATCGATCGTCCATATAAAGCTGGGGATCCTATTGTTGTCTGGTTATAAGTCTCTCTGTCTTTCAGATTAAAAAAAAAAAGCAGCATTTTAATTTGAGTTCCGTGGAGGCAGCTTATTCTTTGAAATACCTGTCTTAATTTGGATATTCTTTCCATTTTAGGTGTGGGCCACAGCCTAACTCAAAGTTACTCATAAACTATGGTTTTGTTGACGAAGATAATTCTTATGATCGTTTGGTGGTGGAGGTAAAATTTCGTAATCATTTACTCTGTAACTGCAAATGTTTTGTATCACCAATGCTTTTCTCCTGTCATTTAGGCTTCTCTGAATACCGAGGATCCTCAGTATCAGAATAAGAGATTGGCTGCTCAAAGAAATGCGAAGCTATCCGTGCAAACATTTCAGGTACAAACCTTTCTATGTACATAACTACATTTATATAATATGTTTTTATCAGTGAGGGCCTCCGAGTTAAATAATGCACCTATGTACAGATCGTTGTGGGCAAGGAAAGAGAGGCTGTGATGGACATGCTTCCTTATCTGCGATTAGGATATGTTTCTGATCCTTCAGAGATGCAATCTGTTCTATCTTCTCAAGGTCCAATATGTCCGGTAAGCTAATCTTCGTACTTCATGATGTAAATATATACTGTGGTAAGGACTAGGGAGCGCCAAAATGTAACCGTAGTTTTATACACGATAGGATTTACACGTAGGCAGAAGCCTAACCTTCTCTATATACTAATATTTTTGAATTATTCAGTCCACGTCCAACAGGCACATGCTCCATGTTTTAGCTTTAATCTAGTTAATCGGAAAAATAGACGACTTGATTTATCAATTATCCCAGTTTAAGTTGCATTGGAACTGAGTTTAAATTCACTTGGAAATTTTTGCTGATATACATAGGTGAGTTCCTGCATGGAACGTGCTGTTCTGGACCAACTTGCTGGGTATTTTATAAGTAGACTTGCTGGTTATCCGACTACACTTACTGAAGATGAGACTTTGGTAACTATCCCATAAATTTTCAACTGTTTGAAGTTTTAATTTTCCGTTCGTGCTCTAGTTGACCCCTTACACTTGTAGCTTGCAGATAGTAACTTGAGTCCAAAACAACGAGTAGCAACACAACTTGTCAAGTCGGAGAAGAAAATATTAAAAGCATGCCTGCAGGCAACAGTAGACCTGATAAACCAGCTACCTGATTTCTCTATATCCCCCTGTCCTGCTCCTTATGCCCTAAATCTGAAATGGTACTCTCTCTCTCTCTCTCTCTCTCACACACACACACACACACACACACACACACACACACACACACACACACATTATGTTTATCAACAATGATTCTAATTGCGGCGGCCATCTTGCAGATTTTTCTATCTCCATTATGATCGTTTACTGCTGGCCTTGAGAATATGAGATATTGGTACAAATGGATGTCAATTGATGAGGTTGGTGAAGTAAAGGTTGTTATTAATGATTTTTACTTTCTTGAATTTGTGCAAGTATAAAAATACATTTTGAAATCTATTAAGACACATACATGATAACTTTGGTCTACATACCAAAAGGCCATATCATGTTCCATTAGCCTCGTATAAGACCATCCTGCTATTACATCTTCTTATATCACAATCCAAGTTTTGAAACCTAGCACATTAGTTTCATCTAAACTAACCATCAATTTGCATGTATAGTCATTTGATTGAAATTGTTTGAAACATTAAATTCCTGCTAGTTCACTTCAGCTTGTTAGATTAAATAGCAGAAAATTAAAATTAGCAATATTATAACTACTTAATTAGCTTAAAGTTTCATCCTTTCTGCTATAAGTGTCGTTCTACTATAACTTCATGGGGTAGAACAGAAATAAATTTTAAAAGAATTGTTGCCACATACTTGAAGAATTGACTTGATGGTTTATGGCTGGTTATCACGAAGCCACCGTTTCTTTTTAATTTCTATATTTGTTTTTATCGTATCAGTTTTATTCATTTTAGCCGGTCAAACATTTATTAGGTATCAATTTTTTCATGTTATTAAATTGTAGGTGGATCTCATTATCAGGAGATGAATGCTACTATAAGTTTCTGCGGCAATCTTCTTATCAACAAAATAGGAAAGTTTGCATTGCAGTATTATGTCCGTCCATCTATATATACCACCCCCATCCCTAGTTTTAGATTAATTTCCATCTGTTTTTCACATTTTTGTCGATTATAAAATTGTAGAGCAATTGAATTGTGTTGAAATATGGTATGAGTAGAAGTGTTGAAGGGTTTTGAAGAAGCAAGTGAAAGAGGAATTGGCTTTTATGTTGTTTGATGGCACTTAAAGTAGTAATGATGAGAGGTTAAAGAATCTGTGAAGAATAATTTTGCATGGGAAACATGAAGAGATGGTAGAGGTAGTAAAAACATGAAGGGGTTCAGTTGAAGACCCCAAGGAAACAAATAGGTATCGAGAAAACATCGGACATAACATTATCAGAGTAAGGTGGTGGTGAAGCTTCAACTACAAAAATGATAATATTTACATGATCATTTCATTCATTGAAAATGACGTGCAATTGATCAAACATGTTGTGAAAACTAAACTAAACTAGTAGATAAAAGCGGAAAGCCTATTCTATTCTGAGAGGAGGAGGAAACAGAAGAAGACATCACTCATCACTGCTCAGCCCAACTTGGCCCTCCACAATTCACCGATGACTTTTTTAGGCTGTGGATTATCGGGTCCTCTATCTCTCTGTCCTGATGTGAAATAAATCCAGCCATCCCAGAAACTGGCCATTGTTGTTTTTACACGGTATGGGAGCTTTCCAATCACCGACCATTGCTGTTCATTTCAACACAAAATAATATACTCAAATTTCATAGTTATTATTATTATTACTGAAAATATATATACTCCTCAAATCAAATACGAACCAGTGTATCCAAATGAAATTGGAAGATCTCTCCGACTAAGAGCATCCTTTTAGTGAGTGGGTGCTTCTCAGTAGTGCCTCCCATAATGACAATGGAGTTGTTCCATATAATCCAAGAGGATTCTATATGGGAGTCGGGTTTTGGCATAGGGGCCAATACCTTCCACTTCATTTCACCGTCAATCATCATATAAACATCCCCATAAACCACCTGAACCAACATAATAGAATTAAGTTTTATTTACACAACAATAACAACAATAGCCCAACAGTCGACTCATTCACCTCAAGCCTCCTTGAGCACTTAAAGATAGGCGATCCTGGTTTTGCCATAAAATCACCCTCTTGACCACCAATAACGAAAAGCTTATCATCAACGGCAATACAAGCCCTATCACCAGTTATTAATAGTTAAAACAGTGATTTGAAGATGGAATCCATAATTTCTCAACTAAACAAAAAAATGTTGAAACACTAGTACCTACCTGTGCGGTCCCCCACGTGGTATGGGTATTTCTTTCCGCCATTGATTCTCAATTGCTTTACCATTCTTCACAGCAATACTCCAATGATCTGTTGCAGGTGTATGCCGATTCTCTTTGCTGCCACCCATTACATGGAGTCTTCCTTTCCAAATCTGAGTTGCTGGAGCATACCTGACAGTAGAGAGTTGTTGTGCTTTTTTTTAAGAATATGTGATGAAGAAACTGCTGCTCTCGAAAAAGACAACAAGTACCTAGGTGCTGGTAATGGTGGAAGGCTGTCCCACTTTTTGGTCTCAATGTCAAGCACAAACGAACGAGATGTAGGAGCCCCGCACTGAGGACCTGGCTGTCCAGACACAATATATACATATCTTGTTCCATCAGTTGCCACTCCCAAATGTGAATTTCCCATTTCTTTCGGTGTCTCAAATCTTCCGCACCACCTATTCTCCGTAAAATTGTATATATCCACATGTGAGTGCACCTATCACATCCATAACCATTTAAACAATCAGATATTTTTTTTTGATTCACACCATGTGAATAGATTCAGATTGAATTCCAGAATCAGCTTTAAGAATTGGGATATATATGACAAAAGAGAGCAATAAAAATATATTTACATAGTCAAGCGTTCCATATCCGCAAAACACGTATAGAAGATCCTTGATCTGAATTGCAGAACCATCCAAACGAGGTACAGGTGCTGAGGGCATCTGCTCCCATTCTAATTCTGGAGCAGGTAAATCAGCAAATGTAGCTGATAATACCCGTTCAGGATTATGATTCTTGCCTACTTTATCATCTGCTACCTGTCAATTATCAAATCATGATGAATTCAAGAGTTGAAGCTATATTTCGACCATTTTTAACACACAACATAAAAGTAATCAAAGGTATCATCATCGTCAGGCTATACTCAAGATAAAATGAAGCGCATATATCAAAGATAAAGAACCGACCTTTAGTATTTGGGTGTTATGCGTCTCATGTGGAACCACAAAAACGTGGTTGGATGCAATTGATAAATATGAGGAGAAAGAAGAAGAAGAAGAAGCCCAGAGGAAATCGATCGTTGAAGCGATCCCAAGCAGGGCTACAAGAGATAAAATGACGGTGGATTTCTTGAAACCGTGTTTTCCTGCTGCAGCAGAAGAAGAAGATACCATTTTGTTTAGAAAACCATTGAATTGAACACCTAATGAATGCTAGAGGGAATGTAATCTCGGCCTCTGTGTATACATATATCATCATCATCATCATCATCATGATGGATGGTACACATAAACAAATTAAAGTGGGCGCCAATGGTTTCTGTTGGTTTTCTAGGACAGAGGACTATTTATTTATTTATTTATTTATTTTCAAATAAAAAAGGAAAAACAGTATTTTGATTAAATTAAATATGGGCCGATTAAAGGCCCATCATTTTCATAGCCCAAAGGAAAAGGGAAGAAAGCCTCTCCCAACTTCACCATTTCATCAGAAGGGAATAATCATCTGTATATCTCTCAAACACTGGTTACCTTCGTCCTTCTTTGGATCTCTACAACGCCCCTCCCCCCCGCCCCCGATCAGCTTTTTTCTTCTTCTTATTTTCAGGTGACACCCTTTTCTCTTTTTCTTTTTTTCTCTCGATCTGCGATTCCTAGGGTTATATGCTCTGACGTTATCTTCTATTGACTTTTAATGCTTTCAATTCTATTTCCGCGTGATGTTATGACTATATAGTTTTAGATATCTTTTCTATGGTATTATTATTATTTTTTTATATGAGGTTCTTCTGGGTTGTAGATTAACATTCCAGGAATGCTTTTAGCTGCCAATAAAGTAGATCTTTTGATATATGACATCTTTATTGCTCTTATGGTTATTCATGGTTTCGGCTGTCTTGCCCTCGAAAACGGAATTACATAGAATTAGGGGTTTCACTGTTTTGCTTAGCATTTTATTTTTAGTGGGAGTCAGTCTCTCTTGGCTCAGAAACATAAAAATGGAATGGGAGTGAGACAGTGAGTGCTTGTGCTCTGAGACTGGAAAACGCCCTTCACGTCCGTTATAGAGCATTACCAGTGTTTTTGTACTCTTCTTGCATAAAAGATGGCTACTTTCCATATATTGTAACGGGGAGTAGTAGGAGAGAAACCTTAGTTGCTAGCAAGGAACAATAAGTGTACCCCAGAGTCCCGAATCAGTTTTTTTCATGCTGCATCAAGCTTGAAGGGCTTGCTTTGGAATACCTTCTTCGAGGATTAATCTCTACCAACCTAAGAGCTAGTATAATACTAGGAGATATCACACTCTTGTTCAAATTATAATTCTATAAATAAGTTGTATATAAATCACAGAGGTTTTTGACTACCTAACATCAGATGAGAATAGATCAGTGACAAGTGACAACCGCAGGGGATCTCTTTCCGGGGGTTAATTCATGGATCAATTTAATGTTGAGATATTATTGTTCAATCCAGTGCAATATTATGGGTTTCTAAAATGAAATTGTGCAATATAATCCATGAAACTTATATTATTCCATGCTTAAATTACCGCATGAACTAACCCAATACTGAAGTGCTGCAAAGCTACATTTTGTGATATACATCCAAATTTTGAATTATATAAAATTAATTCTTTCATATGAGATCCTTAGCTGCGTGCTTTCGAAATAGAAAAGAAGAAAAGTGAGAGAATCACTTGGATACATGTTGTATATTTTAAATAGTAAGTGAAACAAGAAAGGTAGATGCTGCATAAAATTTAGTAGCAACATGGACTACTGAACCCTGAATGTAATTGACTTGTACATCCAGAAACTTGATTTGGCTCTTCTCTTACTTGGCATCTCATTGGCAACAAATGAGATTCATATGTAAGCAATATTTGCTCATACTTGGTACAACGATAGTACGAAAATCAGGCCCTTAGTGAGTTCTTTACCAGCAGCTACCTCCCTCAAAGAATAATCTCTTGTTTATGTTTGTTTGGCTAGAAGAATGGATTTTGACCTATACATACTAAAACTCTCTAAGTCTGTTTTAGAAGTGCTCTTTAAGATTTTTGCTTCACACACTGTCATTCTTATTTTCTGAATAAACAGGGTTTTAATTTAAGATGTTTGGAGGTAGAGCAATCCACCGGTTGCTTAGAGAGAGACTTCAGTCACAAGCCACTGTAAGAGTTTTATTTTTCATGGAGTATGTTGTTTTCTTATGTACAATTAATATTGTTTATGTTTTTGACTTTTTCTCTCTTTTCTGGGAAAATAACTTCAATTGTTTTTCTTTGTTCCAGTCTTCTCCAGTTTTGTCGTCTCTTATCTCGAAGAAAGAGCATGAAGGAGTTGGATCTACCACCACCAAGTCCTTAAGGGCATTGGCCCTCTTTGGGGCAGGTGTAACAGGACTGTTGAGTTTTGCAACAGTTTCATCCTGTGATGAGGCAGAACACGGTTTGGATGCCCCAAGCTACCCTTGGCCTCACAAGGGCATTCTGAGTTCATATGACCATGCTTCGTGAGTCCTTCATTTGATTATATTCAATGAAAAAGTCATATTTAACTCTATATACTCATATGTGTTAGTTTGCTAAGTTGCAACCTGATCGGGAACATGTACTGAATAACTGATTTCAGTTGAGACCCTGTGATTTTAAACATTACTAAATAATAAATCTTAATATATAACTGATAAATTTTGAGTAATGTGGGATTTTAATGTTCTTTGTTCCACTTTCAGAAATGAAATTGTGTTTAGCTGTTTCTAGGAACTATGGTAATCATTTTCTACTGTGGTATCTAGTTGATCCCGTTTACGTGCGTAGATCTTTTCACTTTGAAAATTACGAAGATGCTCTTATTTTCCATAAAATTGATGGTCCTAGCTATGTTGACATATCTTGATCAATCTCAAACAGGATTCGTCGTGGTCACCAGGTTTACCAACAAGTCTGTGCGTCCTGCCATTCCATGTCCTTGGTCTCATACCGTGACTTGGTGGGTGTTGCATATACAGAGGAGGAAACTAAGGCTATGGCAGCTGAGATTGAGGTAGTTGATGGGCCTAATGATGAGGGAGAGATGTTTACTCGTCCTGGGAAACTGAGTGATCGTTTTCCTCAGCCGTATTCAAATGAACAAGCAGCTAGGTTTGCAAATGGAGGGGCCTATCCTCCAGATCTAAGTCTCGTCACCAAAGTATGGCCTGCTTCTCCATCCAGTTAATTGATTTGGAAATCCTTTGTATCTGTCTCAACTAACTATACTTTTCTTTGCATCATTAGGCTCGTCACAACGGTCAAAATTACGTCTTCGCACTTCTAACTGGATACCGTGATCCTCCTGCTGGTGTTTCAGTAAGTTCTTCAAAAGAAGCTTGCATGTGAAAGTATTATTTTTCTATATCAGTGGAGTGGCCTGCAGGATCTTCTCTCATCAGCCTTAGTATTTGACTCAAAACATTGTCCAGCCATTCTAACTTGGTCTTGGGATGGAATTTTCGTTTTATTTTGTCGATACACTAATAAGGCAAGGGTATTTCATGTTGCAGATTCGTGAAGGATTGCATTACAACCCGTACTTCCCTGGAGGTGCTATTGCGATGCCCAAAATGCTTAATGATGGTGCTGTTGAATACGAGGATGGTGTACCTGCAACGGAAGCTCAGGTAAGCTCATTGCTTATTCTTGTGATGCCTCTGTGCATCTGTATCTTTATATATTCAACATGTTTGTGAAAGCTTATGGCTTTATGTCCTGCTTAATGTGTGTAGATGGGGAAAGATATTGTGTCATTTTTATCCTGGGCTGCGGAGCCTGAAATGGAAGAGAGAAAACTGGTAAGCCATCGATTGCTCACTCATATGTAGTAAGTAATGATTGTATCATGGGCCAATGTTTTGACATGTTTTAATGGTGGCGGGAAACAGATGGGATTCAAGTGGATACTTGTTCTATCACTGGCACTTCTTCAAGCTGGTTACTATAGGCGTTTGAGGTGGTCTGTCCTCAAGTCTCGCAAGCTCGTCCTTGATGTTGTCAACTAGATACCCCACCCCCCATTTACATTCTCCCCTTTCCGTTTATGAATTTATTACATTACCCTAATAATTGTGTCTTGTGTCATCCATATACTTGCTCTCTCTCTCTTTTTTTTTTTTAATGTGCTGCTCTAAAGCAGCAGCAGCTGTCATTTTCGACCTTTTTTCCCAATTTTGCGGAAGAATAAGGAATTCATTCTTCAGTTGTGAGTTGAAACAAACTAGTTATTGCTCATCGGTACTTTGTATGATGCTGCTGATGATGATATTGTTTTGGAGCTCCTCGTGAAAGCGAAATATTTATTACGCTATCTGGATTTGTTGTTATACATTTCTTGATTAGGGTTGTACAAAATCTGTTTCGCCGGAATTTGAATGAATTGATTATTATCGTGAAAGGACGAGAGAAAATTACCAAATTGGAGTTTTCTTTTTCTTCTTTTTTTTTTTAATTTATAAATTAATCTGTTAAGTTTACAGAAATTACAGAAACTATAACCAATCAAAGCTAAAAGAAAATGTGTTGTCTGGAGAAATTAAATTGTAAAAAAAAAAAGCAATTTAAATTTATATTGAACCGAAGGTGATAAGCTAAATTAATGTATACAAAAAAAAAAGAGATAAAATTTGGTGAAAATATGTAAAAATCAAATAGTAAATATATTGTGTTTCCAAGAGTAAGAATCTTTTCCAACAATAAATAATCGGAATATTAGGTAACTACAATTTGAATTTTGGAGACACCAAAACTCCTTCTTTATTCCCCTCTTCCGTGCCGTCGTCTCTATTAATTACCTTTCTCTTCTCTCTCTCTCTAGTCTCTAACCCTTTTCTTCTTCTTCTTCTTCTTCTCTCTCTCTTCCTCAAATTCACACAAACCTACGTAAATATTACTTCTTTTCTTCACATAATACATACACATAGATTGCGCAGTCTTCGTTTGGGAGTACATACATAGTTAAATCTCGATTATTGTCGGGATAGATAGAATCAGAATGAATATGCATGGTGAACAAGCTCGTTTGAGTTCGATATCAAGGCGAACCAGAAGCAAGTGGGATGATTTTTACAAAACCCGGCACAATGAAATTAAGAAGAAACCTCAACAACATCATGAAGATGATGATATCATCATTAATAAGGTAGCCCTGGTGGAGAATATTGATGATTCAACAAGTAATGAAGAAGAAGACGACGATGGTGATTTTGGTGATACGGACTATAAAGGAGCGAATGCCCGCAAACATAATAAACATGCGGTGGCGGTGGTTGAGAAGAAGTCGAAAGGAGGGACAAGACGACAAGTCAAGAGAAAGGCGGGGTCTTTTATAGCTCGTGGAGAAAAAGTGGATTTGACTGACATTTTAGTGGATTCCTTATGGAAGCAAAATAAGCAGGATTTAGTCATCAAACAAGATCCAAAACCAGTTAGTCAATGTTCATTGTTACCTCTGAAATTCAAATTTGAAGATGATCAAGATTCCTTTACACAGGAGAAAACTGATCATGACAGGGAAATTGATTCTCTCTTTCATGATTTAGAAATGGGGTTATGGGAATCTCAGATTGGATGCACTAATTCTAATTCTAATCCTTCCATTGTAAGTCATATTTACTTGGCCTTATTTCCCTCCCTCTGCTGCTTATTCATAAATGTAACATTAATTTGCTTTTCTATGAAACTAGTTTCTGTTTTTGCCCTTACTCATATTTGTAACTCAATACTATACGTTTACAAAACATTTTCCATGTTCAAGTTGTTCGAATGTCAACTGATATATGTCATTTTATTTACTTTGTAGAACTCTGCTCCTTAATTAAATATTGTATTGTATTGCTGATGTACAGAGTGATGATGAATATAGCATCTCTATGGATGAAAGTCAAGCTGCACGATGTGGGAGAGGGGATCATGATGCTTTTCTTGATGAACAGATTGGCATCATATGCAGTTATTGTTCTTCTTTGCTACTCGAAATTAAACACGTCTTGCCCCCTTTTGTAAGTATCATCAATTCACCAGAGAACATATATATATGTAAGATTTGTTAACTTGAACGAATAATGTTAACTGATCTACTATAATGCTTCTCTTCTCCGTGCAGTACGTAGAATCTCCCGAGAAACGTGCGAGGAAACGGTACTCTGAAGAAGAATCAAACAACGAAAAAATGCATTTTGCCAATCTTGAGTCGTCTAGTTGTACTATTCATCATTCTGAAAAAGGCGGCAGCAGCAGCAGCAGCAGCAGCAGCAGCAGCACAGTTATGGATTTGATCCCTGATGCTGATAAGAAACAACTGTATCCACATCAATTACAAGGACTGGAATTCCTATGGAGAAACATAGCTGGAGACATCCACATCAACAATATGGCAACTCTACCTGCAAATGGTGGAAGAGGCTGCATAATCTCTCACGCACCTGGCACCGGCAAAACCAGACTGACAATAGTGTTTCTCCAAACTTTCATGAAGCTCTACCCAAACTGCCTCCCCGTCATCATAGCTCCACGCGGTATGCTCCTCACTTGGGAGCAGGAATTCGCCAAATGGAATGTCGACATCAAATTCCACAACTTGAACGAGACAAAGTTATCCACTCAGGAAATGGAAATCGCCTCCACTCTTACAGATCATCAAAGCGGCCACGAAAAGAATAATAATAATAATAATAATAATAAAGACTATATTCGATTTGTAAAGCTGTTTGCTTGGATGAAGGGTGGGAGTGTGTTGGGAGTTGGGTACCGTTTGTTCGAAGAGCTTGCTGGAGAAAAACATGACAAAAACAACAACAAATTCAAGAAAATACTATTGGAATCACCAGGCCTATTAGTGCTGGATGAAGGTCACACACCTCGCAACAATCAAAGTCTAATGTGGAAGGCTCTCACAAGGACATCCACCCATAGGCGCATAATTCTCTCTGGAACACCTTTTCAGAACAACTTCACTGAGCTCTACAACACACTCTGCCTAGTTAATCCTACATTTTCTCAGCAGATCACGAAAGCAACAAATCGTGGTAGGAAACAAAAGGTGGCCAATGCAGCGAGGGACGAGTGGGCGTGTCTGACGAATTCTATAAGCAAAAATGATGAGCGAGTGAAGGAGCTCCGATCGATGATCGAGCCTTTTGTACACATACACAAAGGTGATATACTCGAGAAAACTCTGCCAGGAATGAGGGACTGCATGATTGTACTAAGACCAACTGATCTGCAAAAGAAACTAGCGGACAAGATTGATCAAGTCCTGGTCGATAAATTTCTAGAGCATGACTACTTAGCATCGCTTATATCAGTCCACCCTTCACTTGTAGCCAACAGACCAGAATTCTCGGATCAGAAAAGAAAGCTGAAATCCGTGGAATTAGACCCTTTTGCTGGAGTGAAAACACGGTTCTTGGTGAAGCTGATAGAACTATCGGTTCGAGTACAGGAGAAAGTATTGGTATTCAGCGAGTACATAGACCCACTGCAGCAGATAAAGAAGCTGATAAAAGGACATTTCTGCTGGCAAGAAGGGCGGGAAGTGATATACATGGATGGGAATTTGGAGTCAAAGCAGAGGCAGGTAGTGATAAATTCGTTCAACGATAAGAAAAGTGAGGCAAAGGTGCTTCTAGCATCACAAAGAGCATGCTCGGAAGGGATAAATTTGGTGGGTGCGTCGAGATTGGTGCTGCTAGACGTAGCATGGAACCCTTCGGTTGAAAGACAGGCGATATGCAGAGCATATAGGATAGGTCAAGAGAAGATGGTTTATGTTTATCATCTCCTCACATTAATGGAGGTGAACAAGTATGTGAGGCAGGCTGAGAAAGACAGAATATCTCAGCTCATATTTGGTCATCAAGGCGGAGGCGGAGGCAATGAGCTTGTTTCGGAGGATAAACTGCTGGAAGCAATGGTTCGTCATGAGGAGAAAAGTGTTGTTGATAATAATAATAATAATATTAGTATGTTTGAGAGGATTGTTCATCAACCCAAGGAATCTGATTTCATCAACACTTTTGGTTTTGTTGATCTTAATTAATAATCACTGATTTTACTTCAACATATATCTATATTGTTTATTTGTATACACAGACAATCATACTAGTCACTCCTATATATATATATATATATATATGTGTTGAAAATATTCTGATGAGCACTGGGAAGAAAGAAAAAGCTACTCTTGATTTTGTTTCACAGAGTTTGATTCAAGATTTT
This sequence comes from Erythranthe guttata, assembly GCF_056151865.1. NCBI lineage: Eukaryota > Viridiplantae > Streptophyta > Magnoliopsida > Lamiales > Phrymaceae > Erythranthe > Erythranthe guttata. Next base: position 107,633 of record NC_142540.1, read on the forward strand.
GATTGGTTGATTGGTTGGAGATCTCGTATTTAATTCAAGATTTTGATTGGTTGGACACGGGTCCAATTGACACTATATTTGACTTTTCTGGGTGTCGCCATTTCTGATCCTAAAGTCAACCAAAATATTTTATTGGGCCTCAAAATAGTAATACTTCAATAGGAATTAAGAACAACCAGTTTTTTTTTTCACGAGACCAAGCTCTATTTATTAATTAATAATAATAATTTATACTAGTAAATTAAATTGTAAATAATCATACGTGTCCCGTTCACCTCCTCTCTGCCATTAACAATGAAAAAGCAACCTAGTTCTTGAACAACTCAAATTCCTCGAAAACTGCAGCTACCAAAAGCTATCCTCCTCCGCCGCCGCCGGCAACACCATCGCCGCCCTCCCTTTTCTTCTTTTTATCCTATAACGCTGATCGGCTCTTCTCAAACTCAATCAATTCACCACAAAAAAAGAAAAGAAAAGAAAAAAAAGACGACCTTTTTATAAAGGTCGAGACTTTTCAACCCCTCGTACGAATGCGTGTGTTTCTGAATTAATTCTCTTTTTCCCCCAAAATCCCTAAACCTGCATATATATATATATATATATATACCCTGAATCAATCAATCAAATATTCAATCGAAGAAGATCATGGATATAATTAACACCACTCTCAATTTTCTACCACACTCAAACCCCCTTCCTCTTTTCTTCGCCGTTTATCTCATCCTCTACACCGTTGCTTATTTCATCATTTTCCGGAAATGGGTCCCCAAACTCCGACCCGAAGCTTCGAGCTGCGTCATATCCCTCGCCCACGGCACCCCTGCTGTTTTCTTGGCCTCCGCAGCCATCCTCTCCGACCCGGCCCGCGATTTTCACTCCCCCAACACCCCCTTCCAAAGCATCGTCCTTGATTACAGCATTGCCTATTTTTTGATGGATCTTCTCCATTACTTGATCTTTTACCCCACCGACCTTCTCTTTATCGGCCACCATTTGGCCACTCTCTTCGTCTTCTTGACCTGCCGTTACGTTGTGTATCACGGTGCTTTTGCAATTCTGGTGCTTTTGATTCTGGCGGAAGTAACAAGCTTGTGCCAGAATGTGTGGACTCTTGCCTGCGCACGAAGATCGGATGTCAAATTTGCAGCTAAAGTGTATGATCTACTGTCCCCTCCGTTTTACGGGTTGTATTCTGTGGTGAGGGGTTTCTTGGGACCTTATTTTGTCTACAGAATGTTTGCATTTTACTTGAGTGGTGCTGCTGATAGTGTGATACCCAAATGGGTTTGGATTTCTTGGGTAGTTGTAGTTTTCATGGCCATTTCAGTTAGTATTTTATGGATATTGAATCGCTGGATTGAGTTCTTTAGTGAAAGGAACAATAATGTGGCCGTGGCCGTGGCCGTGGCCGCCGAAAAGAAAGTTAGATAGGAATTGTGTTGAATAAAAAAAACAAGAAAGACTTGAAGTTGTTCTACAGTTTGTATTACTCCTAAATTGTGTTCAATGCAATTCAACTATTGTTCTGTTCTTGTTCTTGCAATATGAAGAATGTGGTCAGTTTCGATTATGTAGAGGACGATCATATTCGATTTCGTATATAAGTTTATGTTGGTGTTAATTGTTGTTTGCCTTGCTGATGAAATATATAATATTATTGTGATAGTTATCAGTTGTGGTGAGGCAATCCAAGTTAAAATAATCCAAAATGTAATATTATAATAGCTTAATTAATTGCTTTGTAATGTGGACAGGACACTATTGAATCTTATCTGTCCAGATAGACATTTTATTGGATAAAACTCTTTGTAGTTGGAATAGGTAAAACTTAATGGTTTAGATTGAATAATGAGTTTATTGGTTTTGTTGTAGAGTTGTGAATGTAAACTTGTTCTCTACTTCCTCAATAATCACCTTGTGATGTATGCTCTGCTTAAACCGATAATGCTGCATTCAGACATAGATTTTACATAAGTTTCTTCTTTGGAGTTTAAGATGTGTTTTATTTGCCTTGTTGTCCTCCTGCATTTCATGAATTGTATTGTGTTGATAAATGTGCACACATCATCTAATTATCATATTGATAAATAAGAAATCCATCCATGTTGGTGCACTCACAAAGTATGTTGTTGGTGCAAAAGCAAACCCGACCACCGAAAAATGGGAAATCTATAGAGCAACAAACATTGTAAAAATAAATGAACTAAGGTTAAGATCATCTTACAACTTATGTAGCACTAATGATAGATCAGTAATAAGAAGGAAACCTGTCATGAAACTGAGGAACCAGATAACTTCCAATGACGTGGATAACAACTCCAAACATGTTGGCTGCAGCTATAAGCCAGGCAGGTTTCTCTAACGAAACAAGTATGTTGTCCTGCTCATTATTCCCGAAAATCCAGTAGCCAATAAGAGCAACAGGGAAAGTAACAATGAAGTATGCAACAAGCACTCCTCTCCTCGTTGCCTGAATCTCCAACACCACATTATGTCCCGCAAAGGCAATAGCCACTTCCCCAAGTGCTGTGAAAAAATCAAAAACTTTTGCTTCGAGCTGGATATCCATATTCAAGCAATCGTCGAGTAACACCCTCTGTACAGAGCTTTTCACCAAAGGCATGCTATGCTGCCCAAGTTCATGGTATCTGTCAAAATGTTTAAGAATTACAATTCACAAATAAGATGTAAATAAAATCACGTGACTCCGTTTATGTAAGTAGCTTCATTAATATTTTATTGTTATTACATGTTGTTGTTGTTGAATTGAAGGTTAGAGTAACCATCCAAGAGCTGCCATAGCATAAGGGAGACTGAGGACACCAGCACCAACCATTATCGGCAGCCAATCATCTATTGCCTTTTCTTCCGCAGATTGGTAAGTTTCCTGTAATCAGCCATCACAACTATTTGGATTATGTGTCTATCGAATGACAGTTGTATCACAAGTTTCCTTATCGAAGTAGATTTACATTAGGTGGGATATAAGAGTTATGATCGGGTACTCCCTTGGTTTCCATGGTATTGGTAAAGGATCGGTCTTGCATTGTTGTTATGAATTTGTGAATTTTGTATTTTAAAAAAAAATAAAATTTGTCCACTGTATGGGAAGAGCATTAACAAGAGGTTGTAGCGACAGACTATGGTTTAATGTTTCTTGAAGCAAACAACACGAATGAAACACGACTAGGAATCAAACTACAGGCACTATATGTGGTCATATTGCTGTTTATAAGTAGTACCGTCTTCTCTATAGATTAGAACCAATGCTGACATCATCAGAAAAATAAATTTTTATAATGTTGTAAAATCCAAGTCTAGTTCATAGTGATTGCCACCATACAAATGCATGCTGACATTGGTAAACAAACAGAAACTTGTTTTATATACCAATATTTGGAAAGGGCTCCAACTCATCACTACTGATCATCAAATATTATTTTCTACTGTAATGTTATATATACCATATATGCTTTCATATTTCTTTCCTTAGTGAAGAATGTTAATACGGATTTGTCAAGGGAGAAAGACAACCTTTACGAGGGCTTAGGAAAAGGCAAATTGAAATCGCTACACGGAATGAATAGTTGAGGTACAGCCCTCATCCTTCCCTTTCTATCTGTGTTTTCATCACTCTATCTCTTGTTATTTTGGACGTTTGTTGTTATTGGAGAAAAATGGGATAATAAGTAACACCATAAACAAAATCAATTTAACTCAAATTCCATTAGAATTGTACAACATTATGATTGTATTCTAAATTTTACACTGATAATTTTTTCTTCTTTTTAATCATTCAAGGATTAAAAATTCCAGAAAACAGTAAACATATTTATACACACACATACACACAATAAATGCAGACATAAAGAGACCCCTATATCTATCTATATGGAAACATCCACCAAGATGAATAGTCAGAGCAAACACACAAATCAACCATTCTCAGACATTCTTGATTTCCTGTGTTCCAACAATATACATATAGTAGTAATGTAGTATTGGATCTCCGAGATGCTTATGAGTAGAATTTGTAGCCTTTTGCTTGGACTATGATCTGCCTTAGTCCTCCAATAGGTGCTACAATCATCAACATTACTCCTAGGACGATGCATATCTGTAATTTTTACGTACAAAACCATCATCAGCCACTAGCTACTCTTAATCATCAAACAAATTCAAGAATGTCTGATATTTTGAGTTGTAACAGCTTACCCAGTTAGCGATCCAAGACAGGCTGAATCTCTTTGGCTTATAGATGGCAAGCCACATGATGCAGGGAAGCTGAAGGAAACATTAATCGTTTGTCTTATATATTCAGCTGCTATAAAAAAAAAAAAAAAGACATTGAAACTATATAACACAAATGAACATGCTTACGAAATATGTGGTTGGCGCAAAAGCAAATCCTCCAAAAAATCCAAGAAGCCCACCGAAGAAAGGGAATGTAATGCCAACAAACATTGTGAATGCTGAAAACAAGATTTAAATAAATTGGTAAACATAGTAGTTGCGGAACTGAAAACCAATAGAAGAAACAGTAGCCAAACGAATACTGTTGTTAGTAGCTTAACATACCGACGTAAAAATTCCTTGAAATGAAACGCAGATACCAAGTAGGCTTGAATTTCAGTTTCTTCACAAGGACGGTTTCGATCATGTCAAAAACAGGCATTGCGTATATCTGCATCATCAGTACAAACCAAAACAGAGTTATATTATTAATTATTTAATTACTTCCTCGTACGAACAAAAATGTAAGAGCAGAGTTGAATAATGTCTAATTACCTGATAGCTTCCAATAACATGAATGACAACAAACATGTTAGCCATAGCAATGAGCCAGGTAGGGTTCTCTAATGAAATGAGAATATTGTCGTCGACTTCATTGCCAAACATCCAATATCCGATAAAGGCGACAGGGAAATAGCACAAGGCAACAACAATATAAGCAACAACAACTCCCCTCCACATAGCTATCTTTGATGGCTTCTCCGGTGTTGAAGGAATAGTTGCTTGAATTTCCAAGACTACATTATGACCCGCATACGCAAAAGCTACTTCTCCCAATGCACTGAAGAAGTTGAATACCGTACCAATTTTAGTCGTAGCTTTATACCCATACTGCACATCTGGTTGTACTCCCTTGTCTACCGAGGCACCCCATGCAATTGTCGAATAACTTCACCACACAAAAAAAATCAAGATTCGTTATTTCATAATTTCTTGAAGAATATAAAAGAGTGTGTGTGTGTGTGTGTGTGTGTGTGTGTGTGTGTGTGTGTGTGTGTGTGTGTGTGTGCGCGTGTGCGTGTGTGTGTGTTTAATGTATGTATATGTAATATGATGTACCTACCTCAAGGACATGACTGCTGCAGCCAAAGAGACACCAGAGATTGAATTGAAATTGGGAAGGTGAGAGAGTACAAAGTGGACGGAGGCAAAGATCATGATAAAAAAGGAGAGCTTGATGCTTTTGCAATCTTTGCAGACCAAATCATGGAATTTCTTGAGTGATTTTCCACCAGTGACCATGTAAACAATGTCTACTCCAACTTCAACGATCAATTGTTGGGGTACTACAATGTAAAGACCGAGTTTTTCACCAAAGGCATGCTGTCCAAGTTCGTGGTATCTGTCGAAACGTTTTCCAGGTACCATTTCATGCATCTCAACCATTTGCCACAATGTGTATAATGTGATGATCCATGATATGATCATCACTGATACTCCGGGACCCCTGATCAAAATATTACATTACACACGGAATGAAAATCCATCCTTGTAATTTGCATTAATAATTGTGGGAAGGAATATTAATTAGTAGGGATTACCATCCAAGTTCAGACATGGCAAAAGGGAGACTGAGGACACCAGCACCAACCATGGCGGTGACATTGTGAAAAGCAGAGTACCACCATTTTGCATTTCTTGATGAAGTTATTGGCAACCATGCATCTATTGCCTTCTCTTCCGCAGTCCTCTCATCACCCTATACATACATTCATATATATATATTTATGCAAGTTCAGTTTTTTTCCGGTTATATTTCTATTTGATTTCAGTTCTGTTCTACTGCAAAATATGGCATGAAAACTAATTCGGGCAATCATATATTTGTAGCCATAAATAATAATTAGTTTAAACTTGGTCTATTAAAAAATTGCTTCGTCGTTTTGGACTAACAATAAAAATGAAGTTATGTATTATTATATATAACAAGAAATTGAAAATTGAAGTCAACTATTGTGAGTGTGAGATATTATTATTAGGTAGACATTGAGGCCAAATTAAAAGGTATTCTGAGATTTGAAAAGGATGAATGAGACTGTGTCCATACGTAATATATATCTGATTATAATAATATATATAGATACAGCTGTACGTGGTTATGGGATGAAATAAGTTAAGGCCAAACATAAATGAAATGTGCAAAGTTGAATAGTATGTATTATGGAGTCACAAGTAATTAGACAGAGACTCTTAATAGAATTGAAAGCATTTAATTAATTGCCGTAAGTTAAAGGTTGTTGTCGTGAAAATAGTGTAGTTACGTTGACTAAGCAAGTATGTGAATCTGGTTTTTTTTAGTAGAATATATGTATGTGTTAGTGAGATGCATGTCATCTTCCAAACATGATCGATCGATCATGGTTTTAACATACATATATATATAGACGCCACGCCCATTGGATCGGATCGGAGGACACGAAATCTAATTAATTTGGATTTATTTTCATAAGAAAGAAATAATAATATAACATAATTATAATTACTGGCCGGTTGGGCATATATGCATGTGTTTTGTATAACTTTGTTTCTTAATTTTGTTGTTTAAACTTTGAGCAGAGTCGAGAACATTCTACATACAAAAAGAATGATATATAGGCATGTAATTAGAATAGAGGATGTATGTATGTATGTATGTATGTATGTAGTTAACATATATATGAATGAACTTACATTTTTGGAGTAGTAGGCCTTGCCATCATCAGGACCTTGAGTTCCCATTGCTCTGATCTGAAATCTGATCGATCAGCCCAAACAAAACTAAACTATAGATAGAGAGAGAGAATTGAAGAGAGAGAGAGAGAGAGAAGTTTAGAAGAGAGAGGAGTAGTTAGTTATATGTTATAAACAAGCTAAGAGAATGAAGTAATATATGAACTCTTTCTTGAAAATGTCGTCCAGTCCCTCACCCTTTTTATATAGCCAACTTTTCCCAAGTGTAGATGAAACTTATGAGAGAGAGAGAGAGAGAGAGAGAGGATTTGAAGTAGACGTTTATATTTGACTTTTTGAGACTAGTAGCAGCAGTACCATTTATAATAATAAAACTTATAATTAGCTGCACAGATTTTGAATTTTATTATAAATAATATAAAATTAAAAAAAGGAAAGAAGTAGGACCTTCCATGCTGTCGTATTTTCCTAAGAAAATTCCAGGAACCTTAACACACTTTCAACTCTCAACCCCGGCCGGCAATCTTATTTAAAGGATCATTTTTTGTTTTTTTTCTTTCACACCTTGTATCAATTATCAATTATTAATTATTAATAGATACTCCATAAAACAAAAAATTATGTCGATCACATTATTAATCTATATATAATAATAATAATACTCCATCTCCATATGCTTATTAATTATAACAGACTAAATATTCCAGCTGCTACTGCAACCTAATTAGATTCCGGGTTTATATATATTCGATCGCCCTCCGGATTTTCCTGAATCCCAGAAATCGTCCAGCTAATCAAATGCAATTTATTAATAACAATTACTCCATCCACCAATAACCAAATTTTGACAACGTCTATTTTATGTTTTTAACTGCATATTTTATATTAAGCTTTCATTGATTTCAACAAACTTGGGAATTAATTAATTAATAACGTAACGGCTATTTTTAATTTCTAGGACAAAATCAAAATGGAAAGAAATACTGTTGTGACCTTCAATTTGTTTTGTGCTCTTAATTAGCTAGTATCGATGGACATCGTGATCTTGTGATTTTAAGAATGATAAATTAAAAAATACAAACAGACCATTGAAAAATATTTGTAATTATTCAAACACGTGGCCCAATCCATGGTTATAAGCTTAATTTTGGTGCCTGCATTTATTGAATTTTCAGAGAAATGAGAAATAAAATAAAATCAAGTAACCACACAAGTTGGTATGACAAGGTTGACTTTTGATAAATATCTTTTGGCTGAGAGTCGTGGTTAGAAATTAGAATCTCGTACCTCTCACATTTCCCTGTTAATTCCAAGAATCTCTCCCATTCTACTTTACTTGTTTCATTGCAATTTTTTCTTTTTTTCCCCCATAAAATAAAATAAAATAAAATAAAATAATAATAAAATGGTCAAAGGGAAAACCATAATAATAAAGTTGTGTCTACACTGAATTTTGACAATCATATTCATATCATTCTTTGAAACTTCATCTCAACTCCATTTCTAAATTCTAATAATACAAGTAATTAACGTCAACTGCACATATCACAAGTTAGGGTAAATTTGAAGACATCATCTATAGACTATATATATATTCTTTAGACGAATTTAATTGGTTTCACATGATGAAACTTACAGGCAGGTATGGAAATAATTGAACAATAGCTATACAGATAAGCGAAGACTTGCATTATATTGGTGGACGACGACTGAGTAAAGGTAGTCAACACTCAACAATTAATATGTAATTAAAACGTACTTGTCCCATATTTATCAAATAATTCTTACAAATACTCTGATCAAATATATATATGCATGTATGACAAATATTAAAGTATAACAGGCGCTGATCGATCTGAAATCCAAGTCAATGAATTCAAAAACAAACAAAGTTGCAGCTCACAAGTCAACTAAACCATGTGCCGTGTACGAATCCCTCAGCTGCTATCCTATTTTAGATTATCAACTTGTGATCAGATTATTATTTTTGTTTTTGTCCTGTGATTAATTCTTCATTCTACTCTAGCAGTTTACTCATTTTCATTTTATATTCAGCTGGCTGCCATAATCGTAACCGCTAGCCGGAATTTATTCAACTTTACTCGATCTCCCTAAAATCAAATCTACGTTGGAAAATAAGTACAATACAAGACTAATTATTTATAACCTGCGTGCTTCCAATATTCAACTCTAATTCGATTTTACAAAATACATTAATCCATTGAAATTTATAATTGCATATTCACATCTATCAAACTGGATTAACATATATGGTTGGACTCTTTTGGGTGATGCTAGCATATTATTCAATTCAAAGCTTGAGGAATCTGACAAATGCATAGTTTTCGTAATTTCTACTCTATAATAATAATAATAATAATATTCTTTTGATTTAATTATATTATATTGTTGCCTAATTTTCTAAATTATGACATCAGACGAATTAATATAATGAACGATTGAGCCTGAACTTTATTTACCAAGTCATAACGATAAAACGTCATACAAGTGTCATGCAAATGTAACAAAAAAATATATCCGGAATTAATTTGTTGTTAATTAGGGTTTGCGGTATCGGTTTTATTGATTTAAACTTACTATCCAGCTAATTAGCTGGCACGTGTCGATTATTTATAGGCTAATAGCTGAAAATAGAACGAGAATAGTTAAACTCATAACACGTTTGTTGTAAGTCATCGGCGTCGTTTCTCTTATCATCCAAACAACTAACTAACATAACGACTGCTGCAACAGATCATTCTAATCATGTATAAACAATTGAATTTATCAATATAATGAAAAGTAAACTCTATTTATTTTTGTGAATTGCAGAGTATGATATTGTATTCAGAACATGCAATTGTCATTCTAATAATATGTATGGAAAGTAGATAGTGCTGAATTCAGTTATCCATCATCATATTGAAGTAATAGTGGCCAGCTAAAAAATTGGGCTGAAGTATACTTTGTTATTTATGGTTAACCGGACAAGTAACATATCGAAATTGGGCTGGAAAATAAGGCCAATACTAAAAACTATATGAAGAGTGAAACTAATGTGGGCCACAATTAAAAAAACTGGTAGCCCTTATAGATGGGCCCAACAACTAAATCATTTCTTTAGATATATTTCCACTGTACTCCATATATATATCCCTTATAGATGGGCTCCATCTAACATTCAATTTCAACCCCTTATGAATTATGATAGATACTTAATCCCTCCAATAGTGTGATTATTAAACTCCCATAAAAAAAAAAAAAAAAAAAAAAAAAAAGAACTCAACCTGAATTAACAATAAGAGTCTAATTAACACAACACAGCAACAAACTTAATCAACACATATTAATAAAGGCACATTTCATTTTGTACACTGAAAAGAAAAACTATCTCAACTCCTCACAATTGTCTTAAGCAGCTGATAGAACAGAGCGTTCATATATCTCAAATGGCTTTGGATCACCACCCTCCACCATATGTTGTTGTTGTTGGCTTGGACCACCAAAGCATAGATACTGGTTCATTAACCTCATATTCACCACACCACTACCATTTCTGCTGTGCCCCGGTTTCTTGGGGGGCTGCCCCCCTTCCTCATTTATTGTGTTAGATCCCACCGCTATTTTCGCCATCTCATTCTCAATCTGAACTCCTTTCTGAGTGTCCAACGAACTCTGCGATGAGAATGACAGTTTCGACATCGAACTCGAACGCGATCTCCCATGATGATGTGGCACCGTCAAATTCGGAACAGCCTCCATAACACCTTGCATCACCCCCGAAGCCAGCTTCTTCTTTGCCATCGGACTTTCTAAGTTGCTCCTAACCGAAAGCGCTCTTTTGTTGTTGTTCGAGAATCTCTGACGAAGCGGGACCGGCACTTGTTCCGAACTAGAATTTCTATTTCTCTTCTTAGGCCAATGGAGGAGGCGTTTCAAACGCTCGTTTATAATACTCGTAGTGCTCCTTTTAGGACTGGGATTCCCTATATGCGAACCGTGTTGGCTCGTTGTCAATTCTGGTGAGTTCAAATTGCTCAATCCAACACTACGAGTCCCTTCCGATGCATTTTCGATCCCTGTGTACAAGAATATTTCAACGTCGTTTATTCTGAATGAAGTGCCTGGACTGTTCCCTATACTCTGCCTCTTGATGTGTGATGCAATAGCTCTTCTTGCAGAGTAGTCCTGCGAACTGAATATCCCACCTGCAGATATCAACTGTCTCGTTAGCAATTCGGACGATGCAGAATGCGGGCGTTGCTTCAGAATATCGAGCGGTGTCATTCCATCTGTATCCCGTATATTTACATCAATGCACTTCACAGTCATGAGCAGCTCAACCAGATCGGAGTGGATATTCCCTACAATCGCCAAATGAAGGGCAGTTCTGCCGGCTTTGTTTTTCCTGTTGATGATTTCTTCTATGTCGAAAAGTTGTCCGAATAGTAAATGCTTCATCAGTTCGATTTGGCGATCCAATCTCCTGAAACCGGGAGTCTGGAAACCGGCAACAACCGAGTGCAGAAAAGTTTCTCCGGCGTTGTTTACAGCATTGATTGAAGAAGGTGATGCGAGAATTAGGGATTCTACAACAGCTAGGTGGCCTCTGTGAGCTGCCACGTGTAATGCTGTATTGCCTTGATTGTCTGTGGAGTTGATTATCTCCGACGATGATGCGAGATCTTTCACCACCTGCGTTTGTCAATACAAGCAGATTGATTATTACAAAGCTGAAAATCAATTTATAACAATTAAAAGAGATTGAAATTATAGAAAGTCACCTGAACTTGACCGCGGGCAGCCGCCGCATGTAAGAGGGTTGCTCCCTGAATATCTCTATAAGCCAAAATACCATCGGAGCAATCACCGAGAAGGTCCTTCAACAGCCGGAGATTACCACCTCTTGCGGCGGCGTGGAGAGCCCTATTCATTATTTCCACCTTATAAGCAGAAGGGACCTCTCCGATGTGTTCCTCCACCGCCCCTCCTGCGCCGGTGGCAAACCTAGGTGAGGCGGCAAAATCAAGAACCAGCCTGAAAACCTCGGAGTTGTTGCTTCTTGCAGCGGCGTACAAGATATCAGTGACGCCATATTCACCCTCACCAAAGACCAAAAGGGGTTCTCTTTCCAGCAATTCTCGGACAAAACTCAGGTCCCCGGCGGAGGCGGCGGTGTACAGTAGCCAGCCACCGTAACCACCACCGATGAGGGAGTTTTTACCTTTCTTGATTTCGCACTCGGTGAGGAGCTTTCTAGCAACGTCGGAGCGGCACTTGGCGACATCGTCAAACTGTTGTTCATCATCCCAGACGGTTTCCAAGCGGCGGATTCTGCGGAGAGAAGTGAGTTTGATGAGGTGGTTGCCGTCGAGGCGGAGGAGCTCGCGCACTAACTCGTAGTGGCCGTTGGCTGCTGCCCAATCAATTGGAGAGGCGTACCACCATTGATCTCCGGTGCTTTCCCATCGCAGAGGGAAGTACGTTGGAGGAGACATTTTCAGAGAGAGAAGAAATATAGAAATTAGCGATAATAATAACCTTTTGACTCGATCGGTTTAGAATCCGACACTAGGTTATGTTGATGAGATTAATCCTTTGGTCAAATTAAAATCCGATTTGAGCAATAAAGATGATACCTTTTTCAGTATTGAACACAAACCTTAAACCCTTTGAGTAAAAACCAAAGACGAAGAGGATACTGTAATAAGATTCTTTGTTCAAAGACAGAAGAGAAAGCTTTTTCAATGAGATGATTGAAAAGAATGGAATAAAAAGGAAAATATAAATTTAAAACAGAATAATGAGGCAGGCCCTACCCACTTTAACTCACTATATATAGATATATATAAGGTGAAAATGCAAATAAGATTTATTGGAGTTTTACAGACAAAGTGGAGATGAGGAGGAGTAATTAAGGAATAAACACATGCCTGCCACAATGATAATGTTTTATTAGAGAGATCCATGATGCTTCATCATCATAATTATTATTAATCATCAATTAAAAAGTTAGGAAATAAGCCATCATTTTCCCTACCCACTAAAGAAAATAGTATATCGATCTCCAAACTAGGAATTGATTAATTAATTAAAAAAAAATTAAAGTTAAAAGAGAATAGTTAGATTAGACAAATTATTGCAGTTGGGTCCTCGTATTATGTATAATATAATATATGAATGATAAAAATAAAGACTGATTGATGCCTGCTTCTTTGGTTCCTCTCATATATCTATCCATCTCCACTAATTAATTAATTAATTCCATTATTCATTCAATTACTAATAAGTAATAACCAAACTATATATAATCAAGTAATCCGTGTGGTGTGGCCTCTTCAAGATTTATATTGTAGCTTGACCCAATCAAGAAGAATACAATTATAAGATGGTATTTTGTATTTCTATACATATATTATATTTATACATTTATTATTAGTGTATACTTTTAAAAATTAACAGCCAGGGTATATATGTATGTAGTTAACGGGCGGGCGTCAAAGACACATGCATGCGACTGTCAAACATAATTAAGAAGAAGATCATCGGATTAAATCAAAATAATATATATATAATAGTAATCAAGACTAGTCAGTAGTCACCTTCTTTCTTTATATATAGTAGTAGTTTCCACTGGCTGCTGCTTCTTCTTCTTCATCTTGAGGCCACGCCACGTATAAAAAGATGGTTTGGACCTAATCCACAAAATATTAATTAGTTTAAACTTTATGGACAAGATATATGATGATCATTATTAATATTATAAATTTGGGTGATAGCTTAGCTTGCCCAACCTAATTAATAACGAATTTTCAACTAAAATGTCGGTGTTAATAGTCATTTAAACCTGCGATTTTAATTTCCTTTTACATACCATCTCACCTTTTGGTAATTAATGTTAATCATAATAATGAGTTAGAACTTAGAACAGCTGTTTTTGTTGAAAGAGAAAAAGGACAAGTCATATATATATATTAATATAATAAGCTGCAGGCCGAACCAAAAGAATCACATTGTAAGTATTGTGTAAAGAAATAAAAAGAAGACAAGAGTTGATTTCTTGGTTATGGGGTAAAATTGGGAGTATCCATAATTCTTGGGTTTTACTAAAAACTCACTTTTAAGTCAGAAATAGTTAGTAATACGTGGTTGGGTCAAAGCAATTCATTCTTGAAAACTGTAGCCTGCAAATTAAACAACTAATTCCCTTATAATAAAGAAAGAAGACAATTTAATTGTATAAAATATAAATTGTTAATTTTGGAGGATATATAATTTGGTTTTGCCTGCCAATGCAAGGGGTCGTGATCGTTGGCGCCAAAGAAATATGGGCCTCGGATATCACACTAGCTAGGTTTAATTATATTAATTATCTAAAATCGTGACTCACTCTCCCCATACACAATTGAACATGCTGCTTATGTCTTGTTATGTAATTACTACTGTCTATGATGCAATAAATAAATGGACCACATAGAGAGAGAGGGGGGGAATGCATGTGATGAAAAGCAAGCAAGCAAGCAGCTTTATTAACTACTTTTATGAACAAGTAATGGATGGATGGATGGATATATCATATGTGTATAAATAGACAGACGACAGTGGCCTGCTTTCTCTTTTCAATGTAATAATGCATGTGATCTCATCTCAATTTAAGCCCCCTAAAGCTTTTCTTTCATAAAAATCACACAAACCAATCTCATCAGTCACAGTCACATGGGTGATGGACAAAAGGAGTGCATGCCAATCTGTTCTACTACGAATATAACAAATTCAATTAAACCAATGGAGGAGTTAATTACATGTTGCTTTTTTTTTTTTTTTTTTTTTTTAATTAGGCCACTCATAAACCTGGTGCTTAATCAATCATATGTGTAAAATATAAGTAAGTGGGTGGATACCAGAAATCAGTAATCGTCGTCACAAGATCTTTAAAAATGGGCCCCCACCCCACCCATTTGGAAGGTGACAAACAATTTTCCAACTGGTAGACACCACACCACCACTCTCATCAAACTTTAACCCCACTCACTACCTCTACCTACTTTTATAACTTTATTATTATTATTCTTCAATTATTATTATTATTATTATTATTTCTCACCAACTTAAATTGCATCGATGAGTAGTTCTCTCTCACATGCAAAACGAACTTAAATTGCATAGCATGCTGTGAAAACATTAAGTGAACAACTTGAGAACAAAGAGACATGCATGCATGCATGCTATAATTGGAGGAGGAGTTCTAAACATACATCTGTCTGTTTCTACTATTCTATATTCTTAACTCATCAGTCGATTGTGAGTTGACTCATTTTTAACACCTTATACGAGGCAAAGCATTATATAAAAAAAAGGGAGAGTAATGTTGTCATTTATCTCAGCATTTATTACCAAAAAAAAAAAACTAATGTTTATTTTCCATCCACCATCCTCACAGAAAAACAAACACACATTTTAGTTCAAAAGATATATGGCATCAGAAATAAGAAAAAAGGAAAGGAAACAAACAAAATATTGGTCTCCACCACCTTGTCCTTCATTGACCAAGCAAATCAGATGGTACTCTTATATGTTTACCTGCACATCCAGAACAAGAACCGAGTCAGATTGAAAGCAAGATATCCCGTTATAAAAGGTGAAGCACCAATTTTACCACAAAATAAAGAACTCACAGTTATGGTACCGACATAAAAAATTAAGATGCAACCATAGTCGCGTAGACATTGGTCTTCACTCCTACTAAAAAGTATTTACTTAACTAGGCTGATGCAGATTTTGCCAACTATGGTGAAAGCTCATAAGAAATTTTTTTTTTTTTTTTGTTTTTGCCATAGCATATGAGTAAATAGAGATACACCTTAACTTCCCCTAAAATGATTGTATTGTGGATGCACATGCACATCATCGCAGTCTGTTTGATACTAGTTCAAATCAAAAATAGGCCTTCTTGATGCTACAAATCCTTAGAATTCTTGTCACTATCAAGTTTCCTGATGGACTCATTACATACTCTTCAATTTAACCTAGTTCCCCACCAGCTTAGCTTGTATCAAGGAAGGACTAACACCCCACTAGTACAACATTTCAAACTTCCCAACTGTGCTCAGCAACTTAATATACAAATCAGTGATGCATTTTAACTCATTTCCAGCTAGCATTTATAGATTCAGATGATTACTGCATATTTTGCCAAAAAAATTCTCACTCAATTATACTGAACACAACAGCTATTCATGCACTAAGCAGGCCTCATAAATAAACTTTCTAGGAACTATATAATGCCAATCACGTCAATTTAAAGGAAACATAAAACGGGAAGAGTTTCCTACGATTCTATTCTATTTATTACTCAAGCAAAACAATAAAATAGACATGCATGGGACATATTTACAACAATAGAAGATCACTAATATCAGTCTATCACTAAACAACAAAAGTTTTGTTAGTAAGAAATTGCTACGACTCTATATGATTCTTAAAATTAATCTAGAGATGATTATATAAATCAATGTCAGTCGAGATGCAGATAGCATTCATTCAATCACTTTTGGCACTTTCCTCGGTCATCGTTTTACTGAAGCTCAAATCTAGAATCATATAGAGTTTTGAATGCTCAACTACTCCAGAAAAAAACTTTTAAACAAATAAATGTTATCCTGAATCTACATAACATTCATTCAATCATTACATAGTAAACAACAGTCACAAAACAAGACAATACTGGTAAACAGGTATGCTAATTAATAGATCCAAAACTAGAATGAACCTAACATGAAGAAAATCATTCGAAAATCATTGGTCAGCATTAGATTGAAAAAAGAATTGCAATTCATTTCCATCAAAAAAGAAGTAGCCAGATCTACATTCTAGGGTTTGTAAGACAAGTGCAATAAAGAAAGACAACTTACTTTCCCAGGTGCCTCTGCACAAACCGAGAGTTCTTCGCATCCTCCTCTGGCAACAATCAACAGAATCGTCGGTACAGCTATAAATTTATGCACAAAACATGAAAAAACGGGAAAGAACAAAAAAGAAAAAAACCTGTTAGGCCGAGGGATAACTTGGTGATGATGGCTCCAGTAACAGCGAATCCCACAAGGAAAGGCCAATTGCGATTCCATTCTCTTCTGAAGAACACTGGCCATGGATCAAACTTCCTCATCTCGCCGCAGTCGTTGCGTTGATTCGATTTGCTTTGCTGGTCTCTCTCTCTATCTCTCTCTCTCTCTCTCACTTGAAATGATCGACCGAGTTTAAGAAAGGTAGAGAAATCAATTGGATCAGTGAGCCCAAATTGCCGTCTTGTATGGGCCTACAAATTCAGCTGATAATGTTTCTATTTCCCAAATTTTGAAACTAGTGTTTATTATGGACTAAGCCCAATAGGCCCATTTATCCCAAGTGTTGAAAACGAAATTGTACGAGTGTGGAGTGAGTATCCGACCGTTGTTGTACGCTTCTGCTTGCCCTAAAACAACCGAGGTTAGAGCGATGGGGAAGAAGAAAGGAGATGAAAACCCTAAGGCAAGTGAGAATGAAGAAGGCCGCAATTTACTGGGGTCACCGAAATTCAAGAAGCTGGAGAACGGCCGGTTCAAATGCGTAGAGACCGGTCACGAGCTGCCAGCCCACGCCAGAGACTCCTACGCCGACTCCAAGCACTGTCGGCTTGGTCTCATCGACTCCGCCCTTTCCCGCAATAAGCCTCCTCTCAATATGTTCCAACAGGACCCCGTTTCTCGGTAATTCCTTTCTCCTTAAAAAAGTTTTAATTTTTTTCTCCTTTTGGATTAAGTAGAAGAAAGGCAGGAGCTTTCGAGATCAAATCGTATTAGTATCAGTTCTGTTCGGATTCAAAATAAGCGTCAAGTTCGGGTTTCGTTCACATTGATATGTATTGAACAAATTCACACTTTTTGGATTGTGATTGGCTCAAAAGTTTGCAGAAGTTAATTTATCGCATTTGGGGGGTTTTTGTTGTTGCAGTTCCAAGTTAATATGCAGATTAACTGGAGATACTATTAATAAGTCGGAGGAGCATATATGGAAGCACATCAACGGGAAGCGCTTTCTCAACATGTTAGGTTTGTCTAATAACTCAACTTCATGGAACTTGTCAATTTTTTCCCCTGAAAAGTGAAATACTGAAACTGTTGGATGTGCTTCAGCTCATATGTTCTTTGGTAATGTGATCAGAAAAAAAGGAGGCTGAAAACGAGATACCAAACGGAACAATAATGGAGCAAGACGAGGTAAAAGAAAAGAAGAAAAAGCAGAAAAATGCAGATGGTGGTTTGATTAAGAAGAAAAAGAAGACTGTGAAAGAGGAGAAACCTGTTGAAGAAATAATCAACGAAGTTAGGGATTCTACAGAGAAGAGTAGTGATTCAGAAAAAGAAGCTGACTTCTGGATGCCTCCTGCCGGGGAAAGGTGGGACCATGATGATGGTGGTGAAAGATGGGGCTCTGATTCAGACACCGATGAAGCTGCTGAAGAAGGTACGTACGTCTTTTCTGGTTAAAATGTATCTTGATTGTGTCATTATATTGAGTGGTATTGTGCAAACAGTATTTTGCCAACCTTCATAGCTTGAAGTGCACATATCACTGAAAGTTCATTACATAAGAATTGCTAATTTTGAAGAAATCTGAAGGTTGGGCATTTTCAAGCTTTAGCCACCGTGCTTCGAAAAGGCAACACATTTCATTTGTATATCCATAAAGTAACTATCCATGAAAACTTGATCCTACCAGAATCTGTGAATTACGAAATCTGTTTGATTCTTAGACTAACTATTAAGATTGGTGACTTTAATTTGGTGTATAATGTTCTTTTTTTGTCTTATACCAGTGGCCGAGGATGAAGAGGTCATGCATGAAGCTGCGGATCTATCCAAAAAGTACGTGCAATTGTTTTTCTAATTTTCGTCACCTGTTCTTTTTACCGTAGAGTTTGGAGATGCTGCAACAGAAAAGCAGCTTAAAAAGTGTAGTGCACCTAGATAACAGCCCTTGCTTTTAACGAGAGTTGACTTCTCTTGATAAATTTCGTTGTTGTTATCCAACTTGCAGGGCCAAGCGGATGTCCTTAGAAATTGGACCTAGTAGTTTTGCATCAAGGAAGAAGAAAAGGAAGACCAATGTTGATAATGTGTAGCAACTTAGCTCCAAAGTCGATGCATGTCTTCACATTTACCCTTCTGGATAATGAATGGGCTTAAATCATCTGAAAGAGTGTAGAAGGATCTCTGTCATTGTTCTTTCCTTTTTTTTTTTCTGACAAATACTGTTTGTTTTAACTTTTAATTATTAAGAAATATATTATAGTTTCTCTTTCTGAAGTACTTTTGGTTATCAATAAGCTAATTTATTTTCTTATGAGAGCCTTTCGGATGCAAAACCTTAATAATTATTTCATTCTCCCAAATTTTATACTATTTTTATAAGATCAAAATTTTATTAGATTTTTTCATATATATATATATATATAGTTGCTGCTTAAGAATATACGATGGGAGTTGATCATATACTTGAATGAATGTGAATAGGCAAAGAATGGTACTCAATAAGTATAGTTGAAAGTATTTAAACTAAAATTCATGAACCGAGTTCTTTATTCCATCTGTCTATCCTATCTCTTCAAAACCATGCATCCATACCCCTTCTTCATTTATTTTTCCTGTAGATAGTGATCATCAAACTCGGACATGAACCGAGTTCAGGAACGCTTAGAAGAGGCAGTCCCGAAGTAGCGATCACCAAACTCTCCCATGCCTGGAATCACTTGCATATCTTTGTTCAGTGTTGTATCTATCTCCGAAGTTACAATTTTCAGTCTTGGAAATTTACTACACACTGTGTGTATTCCTTCAGGAGCCTGCATATATTCAATTCATCGACACAAACAAAATGTTACAAATTCAGAGTCTAAAAAATAAACAATAATCGAAGTGCAATATCAATATAATGAACCCACTGCAATGAGGTTCAAGAAGATTATGTTGGACTCAGCTACACCCTTGCTCAGCAGCACAGAAATTGCTTTGACGGCAGAATTCCCTGCATCATCATTTTACACCAAATTATATATTTAGACAAGGATTGTTATACGATCACGACGAAAACCATTGTTCATGGAAGAATGAATACCTGATGCTAGAACAGGGTCGAGCAATAGCACGTTGCGACTTGCAATATCTGATGGTAGCTTTTCATAAATCAGCTGCCTACCTTTTTTACCGTCTACGTGGATCAGGATTTTGCCGATTTTGATACCTTTACAACATGCTCTCAACGCATTCTCCATACTTTCCCCACTATGTGCCACAAAAACTCATGACTTTATTTCCAAGGATAAACAATTAAACAACTAGTTTGTCAACATCTTTCAACCTAGTGGAGGTAATTACATTACCTTCTAATGACAGATACACCACAAAGTCTTTTACAGAAAACGACTCCAGAATATACAGATCCTGCGAGCATATGAAGAGACGAGGGGAGAATCATTCTAGCAACTTCAATTTCATTATAATAGGTTTTGATAATGCCATGTTTTTAAATAATTAGCAACCCATTGATTGCTTGCTATCTTTTCTTGGAAAATCTTTCAGTTCATTACCTGTTGGAGTAGTGACCTGTTTTTCTGTAAATGGGAGATGGCCAAGACCGTGTTCCACAACCTAGAAATATGAAAAACCATTTTTGCATTATTAAATAAACGAATAAGACCTTACTATAAATTTTTAGTGACCTTTTATATACCAAGCGAATAAGTCGATCTGCATAGAAAACAAAATCATGCTTGGTTGTTTTTGTGTCCCTTACGAGTGTGTGCATCCCTCGTATCTGCCAAAAAGATTTTATTTTGATCAAATTTTCTCTTCATTCTGTTTATAAGTAACAGGATCCAAAATATAAGTGCAAAAAAGATATACCTGGAATGTTGAATGTATAACAAAAACATTTGGATATATCTTGCAGAGGTCGTGTTGGCCTAGCTTTGTACGAATATGCTGTACTATTAAGTCAATTGCAACGTCATTATCTGCTCCTCGAGGAATTATAACATCAGCATGTTTCTTTGATGGAAGTATAAATTCTTCAAAACTTGGCTTTACGAACTTGGCATACTGCAAAGAGAGTGTGTGTACGTGTTAGCAGCTCTAAGGCAAATCATTAATACAGAAAATCATGTAATCCTGTTAGTGAATGAATAAGCTAAGAGGAGTGTAATACTAACTTGGTCAAGAACGTTCTCAACGTTTCTGCCTCTCTCAACAGTATCACGTTGTATCCTCCTTGCAAGACGCACATCTGAATCTGCATTAGCAAACGAAGTAAGCATCTGATAATATGATTTAGTGGATGATAGGAAAACAAACAAAGCATAAAGCAAGGAACCTGTATCAACAAAGATCTTCATGTTCATAGTGTCACGTACACGATTATCGTGAAGAACAAGGATTCCTTCCAAAATTATTACGTCAGCAGGGTTCACCTGCATAATTAAACAAGTCTGATCATGATAAACGGAAATACAGTGCTACAACTTTTATAACTCTGGTAAAGGTGATGATGCCAAGTAGTAAAACAGCATTAAAAGACTTTGAAATTTGAATATACGGAAAATTGTAACTAAAAAAGGTTTAGTTAAGTACCAGGCGAGCTGGTTCAACGCTTTTGTGGATCTTGAAATCATAATTTGGTATGCTAACTGCTCTCCCAGTCCTTAATGTTTCCATGGATGAAAGCAGAAGCTCTGTGTCGAACGCATCTACAGAGAGAGATCCGTGGAGCTATGATTAGTATGTCAAGAAAATGCAGAGATTGGATAATACAATATATATATATGTATATATCTGCATTGAGTGAGAATTGGAGAAAATTCATACCAGGATGGTCAAAGTTGTACTCACTCACTTTTAGTAACTGCTCATTAGTGAGGGAGCGATAGAATGCATCCTAAAAACAATGAAAATCAGATACAATGTGACTCTAAAAACACGTATAAGAAACATGTCATGATGATAATTGATAATACATACATGTGTTATTAAATAAATAGAATAGAATAGAATAGATGGGGGGGGAATGAATTATGAATTACTTGATTAACAAGAACAACACGTTGATCATGGAGCTGAGAGATAATCATATCGCAAACAGTTGTTTTGCCTGATGCAGTCCCACCAGCAACACCTTCAGTCACAAATCAATCAAAAAACAACAATTTTGATAACAAAAACAAAAAAATCATCAGAATTTATGACTAAAGAATTAACAGAATGTTGCAAAGAACTTTTACCAATGATGAAGGGAAGCTTGAGTGGAGTACTCTGTGAATACTGATTTTCATCCCTCTTTTTCATTTCAGAATCCATAATCCAAACTTGATTTTTTTTTATTTTTTTAAATCTCAGAAGAAAAATTTCTCAAAAAAAATATATCCGGAAATCAACTTAAAAGGCAGAAGAATTCATTAAATTCTTTGTTCTCAATAATAAATTTTACGTTAGCTTGTGAAAGAATCTGCGTACACAGGAAGGATTAAATTGTTGCTGAATAGGGATTAGCGGGAAATTCGCGCATATGTACACGTGGCCTCCAAACCAATTGATGGGCTCTGCCTGAACTAATGGGCTTAACTGCAAGACCTAATTGGTCCAATTCCATTTTTTCAGTTTTTTAAATTTTCACAGAAAGCACTCCTAAAGTATTTCTCAGGATTCAAATAAATATCTGGTTTTTGGCTTGAATAAATTCATCCCTTATAATCCATAAATACCAAAATCCACGTCAACCTTAATTTTATTTAACTTTTCATGATATATTATAGATAGATGATGAACTAGAATCCATCTATCTGCATGTCTTTAATTCAGGATGTAATATAATAGCAGAGGAGGATCAAATGTATAATTTTTAGACCTTTCACAAATATGCACTTTTGCATGAACCGTTGAAAATGGAATACAATCCTCATCATTAATTTATAAATAAAACAAGACAAAAGGGATTTAACTTCCCACCTAACAATTACTACTAGATGGAAACAGCAGATCATATGTACGGCTGAAGTAAAAACCAGATTTATAACTCCGAATCTTCGTCCCACAAATTTTTTCTTGCAATGAGAACTCTTTCTTCAGTTGTAGAGAGAGCATCAGTACTAGGTTCCACCTCGGAAGACCATTTGTCCCACTTGAAAGAAGCCAAGTATTTACGTATATGATTTATTACAGCAGGTTTGTCTCTGATGATCACAAAACCTTCTGGTCTTAGCATTCTGTCCATTTCAATCAACAGATCTTCCCAGCTGCAACCTCTCTCCTCTATCTGTGAAAATGCTGACCATGCATGTATCAAGTCATACGTACGTGGGTATGTTGAAAATGATTCACACCTGCAAATTCAATGTACACTGGATTACCACAATATTTAAATTATGGAAATCGAATCTTTCGGACCAACCAGTTTTCAAGACTTGTCAAATTGATTTTATCATCTCCTAGTGAAATGAGGAATCGCCACCCCCCATTGGGGCCCTATCTAAGTTTGCACAGCAATGTCAATAGAAAGAGGGTTTTATTATATTATATTGAAAGTAGGACTGTTGTAAAAAATAAATGCTTACTTACCAGTCATGAACTGTTCCAATGAGGCCTCGATCATAGATTATCTTCAATCTGACAGATGCATTAACTGGAGCTACGTTCATCACCCAAACATCCTTGTCTTTTAGAGCAGCAGCAAATCCCCCGAGGTTTGAGTTCATGTCCATTACATTTCTGAATGAGTTCCTCTGTATAACAGATTTCATCTGTTTCCAATACTCTGCCACTCTGAATTGCCATACGTCCTGCACCATGTAGCCATTTGATATTAAGATTAAGATACACAAACCACAAGTTTAGCCAAAAATTAAAGAAATAAATTTCTCGTGGATAATTTTGGATGGGAACAATCCAGCATTTAAGAGCCTTACTGTGTCTTTCTGAAATTCCTCAACGCTTATACCAATTTCTTGTAAACGCGGTGGAGCAGTTGTAAGCCTTTGTGGCCAGGGTTCGAGTCCACTCCCCTTCTCCCGATGCATTTCTGTTCTCCATAAAACATGGGCATTTAAATTGTTAAATCAAGAAAAGGAAGATCAGATGACCCTCGGGTAGATTTACACAGAAAATATCTAGCCATAAGAAAAATACAAGTTTAATCATTTGCGAGAATCATGAATTTCTTACGATATTCACAATCTATAACTGTTTATAATCAATATGAATACAGGCACTACATGAAATAAATAAAACAAGTTCCAATCAACTTTAGATGACACAGAACATGCAGGGTATTTTCGTCTCTCGGAATAGCTTCAGATTAGATTAGCATAAAACTTTCTTATTATGAAAAGCACCATAGTTGTTCAACTTGAATTTTCTACATACTTACATCAGTAGATAATAAGACAACAAAAAAAGATACATACTTGTTGAATACGGGGTGATGCATGCCTTCATGAGTACATTCCACGTTGCATCTGGATCATCATCGGAGCTACACAAAAGTGGGAGAGTTCCGAGAGTTCGTTTCATGTAGCAACTATTACTTAACGGCTTAGCCCACACCACCGTTTGATCTCTCCTAGCAACAACTCTCCAGCACATTCGTCTCAAAAGGTCATACATAGAATCCCAAATTCTTCGATTTTCAACATCATGTAAATACGCTTCTGGCGATGAATAGACAAAGTACCCACCTGGTCTCAACAATCTGTCCAATTCCAACAAAAGAATGCCATCTCTCTGAAGCCAATCAATTCGGCAACGAGAACAATGAGCCAATTCAAAAGACCTACTCGGATACGGTAGTCTTCTTGTCCCTAAAACACCTAAAGTAGCTGGTATACCCCTCTCCAGTGCAAACTGTATTTGATTCTCATGAACATCATTAGGAGCCAATGACATGGTTACGATGTTAAGCGGGAGAAGATATGCTCCAAAACTCGCAACCCCACAACCAATGTCAAGAACACTTCGAATATGGCCACCACGATCGAGTCTTTCACCAGGAAACTTAAGCATCTACACAAATAATTAATAGACAAATTAGCGATAGAGCGACACGAGAAATATTTCAAGATTGGCTAAGCTATAGATGAGCGTACCCCTGCGATAGCTACAATGTATTTGTCAGCTCCATTATGAAAATGAGTTCCACCACCTGGAAACTTAATCTTCTCCCCATCCACAATCATCCAATTCTGATCCGACTTCTCACGTGCGAGATGTGTGTGGGGTATATTTGACTTCCAGACTTGGTCACGACTCGCAGGCCATCTAATTGGGATCTGGACTTCTAACAGCAAATGCCAAAGGAATCAAAACGGATAAAGATAATGGCATAATTATATCACAAATATCAGTTGCATCGCTACAAACAGGGTCCATCAAAGGACAATCTTGTGTTCTAGATAAAAAAGAACAAACCTTGTAGCCAATGGGAGCAGGGATAAGGCAATTGAAACGGCGCTCCGGAAGCGGGCAATGCCTTTCATAGTGCTCCATTAAGGTCAAATTGAGCTTAAGCTTCATTTGGTATATTAAATGCCTATCCAAACATGGAATCAACTCCGAATATCTCAAATCACAAACCTAAAAAAAATGAAGCTCGCGTTAAAAGCATCATTAATTGATAACTCGAACATTAAAATGGTTTGTTTGGTACAATGTTACATTACATATGAATGAATGCTGATATTCGCTCTCTGTAATTAATCAAAACGATAGTTACTTACCGGAATGCTTTTCGGAATATCAGGATTGTGCTCTTCGTCGTCAACAAACAGTTCATCAAAATCCTTTTTGGCAACAAATCTGCCGGTGACGGGGTCAACGCCGTCCTCAAATGATTCGTCGCCACGTGGCAAACCAGTGGAAAACAGCAAGCTATTGTACAAACAAACAAACCCCAGAAACACTAATAACCCCATGAACACATACTTGAGCAGCCTTGCCGAGCGAACAGTCTCACTCTTTAGCTTCATTTTGTTTTGTTCCTCTACAAATAAATTGAAAAGGAAAAAAATGAAAAAGAGAATCTGGGTTTAGCTGAGGTTAATTAAGAAGGTAAAACCCTAATCCACCATTGCTGCCGGAAGAAGCAAGCAACCATAAAAGAAGTGAAGTGAATTAAATCTGGTGTATTTGTTTTTTGGGGATTTTGTATGTAAATGCGTGGTTGTTTTCCTATGTATGGGGAGAATAAAATGTGGTTGAAAACGGAAGTCGGACCGTTGAAAACGGAGTATATATACTATGACGACGGCGTTGAACGCCGCCGTTATTTGTGCTTTGCTGCTTACTCTCTGTCTATCTGTGTTTTGTTTTTTGAGCCTTTTTTCTCATTGTGCCCCTGCCCCCTCCCCCGCCCCCCACACTATATTAATATCTACACATTAATTAGTAGTATGTGTATTAATTAATACTCTATTCTAATATTCAACCGTTTTTAATGATTTCTTAATATGTCTACCAATTTTTTTTTTTTTTTAACATAAGCGACACAATCGATATAACATAATTTAGGTATTGTAAATAATTACGTATAGATTTGTTATTTTTTTGCAGCATTAAATTAATTTTCCAGATAAGGAAAAGTTATTATTGGTTAGGTCAAGTGGAGTATGGATAGTATAGTCTTTTGAGGCAGACATGGTGGATTTTGTTTATTTCTGGCTTTTATCCAATTCATCCACTTGTGTCCCAATATTTTATTATGTTTTCTTTTGGGGTCTTTATTTTTTTTTTTCGAACAAAAATAAATATATACACAAAATATAAAATGAATAATGGATGTCATATTTTCAATATAAAATATGGAGGAGATAGTAGTAATTTTACTCATAGTCCAAGCCGGTTAAAAAAATATATTATGGATCTAAAGTAAACAAATTATTGTTGTTTATTTAGGAAAAAAAATATTTAATTGTGTTGTGTGTGAATAAACATAAACATAAACAAGATGCAGATGCAGATGCGATTCGTGTGGTACAGCTAACATGAATAAAATGTCATTTTCCTTTTCCTTTTTTTGGAGAAAGGTAGCTCATGTGGTTTGTATTTTGTGCATCTCCACCTTTTACCTAATTCATGTCAAATCCTCCAAATCAAGCCCAATTCACCTCTTCTCTCTATATACATATTTAAACATCAACTTATGAATTGCCTACTTATTTTTTTTCCAAACACTTCCAACCTTGAGAAATAACCAATTACAAAATAAACATATATATATATATATATATATATATATATATATATATATATATATATATATATATATATATATATATATATATATATATATATATATATGTACTTTTTTCATAAACTTTTGCATGTATCAATTTATTAAATAAATACCCATTCTTTCTTCACACACATTTTTTCCTTGAAGAATTTCCTTGATTTGTCATCTGGCACTATAATAAATCTCGCTTATTATGGTCGTCAATCACCATGTTATGTTGCTTCGAGATTCGGCCACAAATCTTTGCTAATCCACATCGATTGGGATCGGTCCGCCACTGTTGGACCGAACTCCCCATACTCAAGGTCATTGGGCCCAATAAGGAATAGAAGCTAAGTCCATCGAGTCAAGACCTCAGGAATGATAAGTACCAAGATGGACGGAACAGGTGTTAAGAAGTAAGAATAATAAGTAGTAATCTGCGAGCTCGTGGATAGCTGTTGAATAAGTAGATCTGAGGATAATTTCCATAAATGAATAAGAAAGGGGCCTTAATGGTGCGAATTTTGGTCCATCACAAATCATTTTATAGCCCATTTATTAATGGGCCAAATTATGATATAGAATTTGTTGGGCCCAATTTACCGTTGACTTTTTTCATTTCACAGTGTTAAAATTTGACAAAAAGAGATCTCAACGATCAACGTTTTCTGAGAGTGGAATAAGCTGTTAATTGTGATTTGACTACTAAAATGAATTAATGGAAATTAAGAAGAAAGAAACAATTTTGCTGAATAAAATCTGAAATTGTTAAGTAATGAAAGGAAACTTCCGTTGTTGAACAGACTTTCCAGGAAAAAGTTGACCCCCTTTTCATACAGTGCTTTCTAGAATCCTGCAACAACTTCTGGAAAAGAGAAGATCTTGTGGATGTTGCATTCATGTTTTTCTAATACCGATCTTAATTTTTAACCAATGCTGTTGATTTGGGTAATTTTGCTTTCCATTATTTATGCTGAGCAGTGAAGGAGCTGTAATTTTTTTCTTTCTTCCTGAAAATCCAAGTTTCAATTCTGCATTTTTTTATGCGTGTTTGTTTATTATTACCGACAAATTACAGGACTAGGTATTTATCTGGCGGTAAAAAGAAAGAAGATAGACTTGGTCTCAAGGGGTTTGTGTGAAGTCGGCGCGCCGCTTGTAACTTGTAAACCAGTAAGTCGTTTCTTAATAGCTGCTGCTTAATTTAACACGTCATTGAATCTTCTTCTCACGGCAATACATATAACATTTTATTACGTAATCTATTTGCAAAATTAGGCAAATATTGTTCTTCAGCCAAATATTCGGGTTATGCTTTCTTGATACAAGTGAATTTTGTTCAGGTTTTACAGATTTGGTGTGCTGTTGTAATAAAATTTAAAGGGGTTGTTAGATAAACTGGTTTGATGGGAAACAAAAGCTCTAGCCCTAAGGATGGGGG
Source organism: Erythranthe guttata (assembly GCF_056151865.1). Classification (NCBI taxonomy): domain Eukaryota; kingdom Viridiplantae; phylum Streptophyta; class Magnoliopsida; order Lamiales; family Phrymaceae; genus Erythranthe; species Erythranthe guttata. The sequence continues at coordinate 136,329 of NC_142540.1, forward strand.
AAGTTGGAGGCAATCTTCAATGGGTCAGTCTCCATCTGCATCTCCATCTCCATCCCCATCTCCATCTGGTTGGCAGCACGAATACGGTCAATCATCGTACTCACAATATTCTCAAAACTACCCCGTTCAGAATCCTTATCCTGCTGGCTATCCACCACAGAATCAGTACTATCCTCCTCAAAGTTATGAAACTCCATCCCATCCTCCCCAAAATACCGGGCCTTCGTCTCAACTACATGTACCACAAAAGAAGAAGCTTGACAGGAGGTATTCAAGGATTGCCGACAACTATAATTCATTACATGAGGTGCGTCTACCGATTTTTTGTCATCTCGCCAAACTATCACAACTTTTTTCAGCAGCTATCAGTTGTCAGTGCCTGAATTTGCGTTGTATTGTCTAAATTCATATTGCCATAACAAATAATTGAATCTCATCGGAAGTTACAAATTATCTGGTGTGAATGGAACAAACCGTGCATCTGAATCTCTTTAGTATTTTGTATTTTTACAAATGGATTGACTGTGAAGAATATTATTGTGTAGGTTACTGAAGCTCTGAAACATGCTGGTCTCGAATCTTCCAACCTAATTGTGGGGATTGATTTTACCAAGAGCAATGAATGGACAGGTTCAATTTCTTCCTCATGTAGATTTCTAATTAAGTATTAAGACTTATGGACAATATCCTGAACTTGGTCCCATCTTTAGGCAAGAGGTCGTATAACGGTCGAAGCTTACATCATATTGGAAATGGTCTCAATCCGTACGAACAAGCAATATCTATTATAGGGAAAACCTTGGCGGCTTTTGATGATGACAACTTGATCCCCTGTTTTGGATTTGGAGATGGTAGTGCACCATAAACTTTTGTGTGTGATTCTGAAATTTGTCGTGTACTTGCCCGAAATATTAATATCCGTTTATCTTCGCAGCCTCAACTCACGACCAGGATGTATTTAGTTTCAATTCCGATGACAGATTTTGCAACGGATTTGAAGAAGTCTTAAGCCAATATAGAGAGATTGTTCCAAATCTGAAACTGGCAGGTGAATTACCTATTACCCTATTTTCCGGAGCATACTACGGAATGCTTATTAAATTTGTGGCTTATACTCATGACTTTGCTACAGGTCCAACATCTTTTGCACCGATAATTGAGATGGCAGTGACTATTGTTGAGCAGAGTGGAGGACAGTATCATGTCCTCCTCATTATTGCAGATGGACAGGTGTATATTACATTGCATATATATATACCTTGTTCACACTCTTGGCTTGCTTTTATAATTTCTAAGCAACATTGTCCATTGTTGTAGGTTACAAGAAGTGTTGATACTGAAAACGGCCAGTTAAGTCCGCAAGAGCGGAAGACTGTTGAAGCAATTGTTGAAGCTAGGCAAGTTTTCGAAAAAATATTTTCGAATTATATTTGTACACTTTGCATGTTCATAGAGTGATGTTCCTTTAATATTAGCAGTAAGTTTCCGTTATCGATTATTTTGGTTGGGGTTGGAGATGGCCCGTGGGACATGATGAGGGAATTTGACGACAACATCCCTGCTCGGGACTTTGACAATTTCCAGGTCAGTTTCTTGCACTTTCAGATTATGTACTACTTTTCTGATAAGTAGGTTCTTTCAGTTCGACCAGATTGTCTTTAATGAGGTATTCTTTTCTTCAGTTTGTCAATTTTACGGAGATTATGTCCAAAAATGCGCACCAGTCTCGAAAAGAGACAGAATTTGCACTTTCAGCATTGATGGAGATTCCATCCCAATATAAAGCAACAATGGAGCTCAATTTGTTAGGGTAATCTTCGCTGTACCTACTCTCATTGCATTTGTGTGTGTTTGTCTGGGGTGTGATTGCCTCTCTTCTCTGCGCATAACAATCTTTCTTTTAGTTACTGACTGTACCTTCAAGTGCATGAATTATTTATTTATTTATTTTGCACCATTTCGTTGATTTAGTCGACAGAGAGGAAACACTTCCGAGCGGATTGCTCTTCCTCCTCCAATCTATAGCATGGGTTTTTCTTCGGGTTCAAAACCTTCACGTGCCACCAGTTTTCAGCCTAGCTCAAGTTCAAAGTACGAGCAAAATGTTTCTGCTAGTGCAGCTCCTACTGCTCCAAGCTCTACTTACGAACACCAGGTACAGTGTTTATTTGCAAAATACGCTTATAGTAACAAACAATGTGTCTTTTCGAATATCACTCAGCCATCTGCAAGTGTTACTTTCTTATCATATATTTTATTTTAATTTACATTTATCTGTCTGTGGGTTTTACAGATTTGTCCCATTTGCCTTAGTAACCCAAAGGACATGGCTTTTGGTTGTGGTCATCAGGTAAATTTCTTTTTGTTGACATACTATCAGATGGTTATGTTAAGTAGATCCGTAAATATTATTTTCCTACTTTGTCAGACATGCTGTGAGTGTGGCCAAGACCTTCAACTATGTCCAATTTGTCGCAGTAGAATCGAGACCAGAATAAAGCTCTATTAGATTGCTCGTTTGCTTCCTTCATATTAACTTCAACATCAATTCTTTATTTTCGTTCCGGATGTACAAAGGTGATCGCTCGGATGCCCTTTTTGGTCTTGACGCAGTACATACGAAGCATTTTGCATCACTATTTAGTTGGTATATCTTTGTATTGTTTTTGACCTATATAGAAAAGATTGGTGAAATCAAACTGAACGTAGTGCGGATAGGAGTTTCATTGCCTTGATTTTTTTTGTAAGTGAGTAATCTTTTGATTTAATTTCGCAGTACTTGGAAAATCAGGTTGTTCTTGTTTATCAATGATGTAATATATATGAATTTGTTTGGTGTTTGCAACTGTACATTGTGGATTTCATGCATTCTGTTGGATTAGGTATAAAATGGTTAGTTATGATGGTTAAAAAGAATAGTCAGACGGTGTTTGTATGTTGCACCTAGGTTTGTCTGCTCCTTCCTACCGATCTTATTTTTTACGCAATGCTGCTTATTTGGGTAACTGGGTTTTCAGTTATTTTGCTGAGCACCGTTGAGGGTGAAGGAGAGTGTTTTTTACTACAGCTATCATTCATCTGGCTTTTTTTAGCAATATAGTCGGACATAAGCTAAACCCCAGAACTGGCTTAGCGCACAGAGAATAAAAACAAAAGCGATCTTTATAGGTAGCCAGCCAAAAGAGGAAACTGTAAAGAATAACAAACAGCAGGTACTGAAAAAGAATAATAAGCAACGCGCGATAACCAGAGAAGAAGAAAGCACTAATCTAAGGATCGTAGATGATAATCAACAATCGAGCCCCCCTCAAAACTTGAGGTGGAACAAGTATAAGGACTCCCAAAAACGTGAACAATGAAAAGTCAAAACTCCAAGGATAACACTCTGTAATGCAAGATCTGTACCAATCAGGTTAGTGCTTGAAAGAAGACGACATTGTATGGGTGTTGCGTCGATTCCATCTGTTGCTTTTATTGATTATATATATCTCAAAACGAATCATTTTTTGGCGTGTTTGAGAGAACATATAGACTTTGTCTGAAGGGGTGTTGGTTGAAGTCAACCGCTGCTTATTACAACTTGTAAGTCTTTTTGTAATCAGGGAAGCTTTCTTTCTCTTTAATAGCTGTTTAATTCACACGTCATTGAATTTTCTTATAAAAAAGGATTGGCGTGTTTTTAGGATCTTCTGTAAAGGTTTTTGCAGATTTTGCCGAGGTGCAGGGAAAACAAAGCTGTGCTGTTGTAAGAAGAATTCAGTGCTTGTTTGAAGAACAACTGACTTGATGGGAAATGAGCACTCCAATGATAGGAATAAGGGAAAAGCATCCATTAATCCTAAAAAGAATGGAAGAACATCCGATCCTCCTCCAAAAAACGGAAGTACATCATCCAATCCTCCTCCAAACACTGAAAGTCCATCATCTGATCCTCCTCAAAATAGCAGGCCTTCTCCTCCAATTCATGAACCAGAGAAGAAGCTTGGTAATATGTGGTATTCAAGGATTGGAGACCACTATAATTCATTATATGAGGTACACACACACACACACACACACACACACACACATATATATATATATATATATATATATATATATATATATATATATATATATATATATATATATATATATATATATATATATATATATTATGTCTATGGATTTATTGTCATGTTGCCAAATTATCACCACTTTTTCAGCTGCTATCAGTTATCAGCTGGGTTCAAATTATTCTAATGTTTTGCATCACTTTCTATAAATTTAGATATCTCAATTTTTCTGTTTGATGAATTGATACAGTTTTTGTTCTTTTAACATTTATAAATTTATTATTAAATTGAAATTTTCTATTTCTTAAGTTTTTTTTTTTTTTTTTTTTTTTGTGAAAATGGTTTGAATAAAGAATATTTTGCTCAGGTTACTGAAGCTCTAAAACATGCTGGTCTGGAATCTTCCAACCTAATTGTGGGAATTGATTTCACTAAGAGCAATGAATGGACAGGTTCACTTTCTTCCTCATTCAAATCAGTAGATTAAGAAATGTAATTAAGCACTAATACAAATTGTGGACAGTAGCCTCCTGAACTTGATCTCGTATATGTTTAGGGGAGAAGTCGTATGGTGGTCAAAGCTTACATCACACTGGAAATGGTCAGAATCCCTACGAACAAGCAATATCTATTATAGGGAAAACTTTAGCGGCTTTTGATGAAGACAACTTGATCCCTTGTTATGGATTTGGAGATGGTAAACTTTAGTTCATGATAAACTCAGTAGTTTATTCCGAATTTTGTCGTATACTTGCCCAAAATTTAAATATTGGTTTATCTAATTGGCAGCATCAACCCACGACCAGGATATATTTAGTTTATCTCACAATGGCGCCCCTTGCAATGGATTTGAGGAAGTCTTGAGCCAATATAGATTCATTCTTCCACATCTGAAACTGGCAGGTTAATTACTTATATCACCCTACTTTCTGAAGCTTACTATATGTTGGAATGCTTATAAACATTATTTTATGGCTTACACTTACGACCCTTGTGCAGGTCCAACATCTTTCGCACCGATAATTGAAATGGCAATGACTATTGTTGAGCAGAGTGGAGGACAGTATCATGTGCTACTCATTATTGCAGATGGACAGGTAACCTTATATCATTACATTATTAATGCTCATATATACCTTAAGTTTGAGGTACTTCTTGCTCTTTTCTTATATGATTTGTAAGCAAGGTTGTCCATTTTTATAGGTTACTGGAAGTGAAGATACTGAAGGAGGAGGCAAGTTAAGTCCGCAAGAGAGGAAGACTGTTCAAGCACTTGTTGATGCTAGGCAAGAAGTTTTCGTAAAAAGAAACATATTCTTGAATTATGTTTGTAAAGTTTGCCTTGTTCATATTGAGAAAACATTTATATAATATTGCAGCAAGTTTCCGTTATCGATTATTTTGGTTGGTGTTGGAGATGGCCCGTGGGACATGATGAAGGAATATGACGATTATATCCCTGCTCGTGACTTTGACAATTTTCAGGTAAGTTTCGTGCTTCAGATTATGTAACTTTTCTGATAACTGGCCCTGTGTTGACTTCGACTGGGTTGTCTTTAATGAGGTATTATTTTCTTTAGTTTGTCAATTTTACAGAGATTATGTCCAAAGATGTGGAACCGTCAAAAAAAGAGGCAAAATTTGCTCTTTCAGCATTGATGGAAATCCCCTTCCAATATAAAGCAACCATGGAGCTTAATTTGTTAGGGTAATTAATTAATTTTGCTCTCCTTGCATATGTGTGAGTTAGTATATATATATATATATATATATATATATATATATATATATATATATATATATATATATATATAGATATTTCCATGTGCGTGCATGCATTGATTATATATCCACTACTCATTATTCGTTGTTCTGGTTATTTAGAGAAAGGAAAGGATACCATCCCGATCGGGTAGCTCTTCCTCGTCCTTTCTGTGGTAAGTTTTTTTCTTAATCTTGAAATTAAATTAATTATTTATGTAGATGATCAAGTTCATAACTATCACTTGGCAATGCAGTTCCTTCTGCTCCAAGCACTAGTTATGAACACCAGGTACCTACATCTCTTTATTTGCATGTGTTTAACAACTTTTATGTCATATCTTTTATTTTTCATTTTTCGTTTATCTGTCTCTGGTTCTTATTACAGATTTGTCCAATTTGCATTGCTAACCCAAATGACATGGCTTTTGGTTGTGGCCATCAGGTAATTAAATAATTTCTTTTTTATTAACGTAAACAGTCATACGGTTATGTGATTAAATAGTCCATAAAGAAAAGAAAATAAATCTTGTTTCTCAGACATGCAGTGAGTGCGGCCAAGAGCTTACAGCATGCCCAATTTGTCGCGGTGATGTTGAGATCAGAATTAAGCTCCATTAAGTTATTGGTTTTGAACTTTGAAGGGATCCATACGGATTTGTCCCAATTAATTTGGTTGTGTATTTTCTTTTATTGTTTTTGAGGAATTAATTAATTATTGGTGAACTCAAACTGAAGGCAGTGGGGATTGGAGTTTGTTTTGGATTGATATTATTGTAAGTGTGAGTCAAATCTATTACATCTTTTGATATTGTTTGGCAGAAGATCGAAAATGGGGTTGTTTTTGTGTATTAATTAATGGGTTGTTTTATCATTTATGTTTGTCCAAATAAGGATATACGATGTAAAGTCAAATTTATATTTATATAAAAAACTTTCTTTTCGGCCCCTAAAGATGTTAATGTGGTATTAAATTATGGTATTCAAGTTCTTCTAAGCTAGCATATCATTTTCTGGCGGATAATTAATTAGGTGGCTATTAATCTCACTAATCTTTCTTGTGTCGATACTCGATAATATACAAGTGTAACTTTGCATTAAAAAGTAAAAGGTATATTTTATGTACATGATACACTAGCATGAAATTTTCATCACAAAATAATGGCATCTATCTAAATATTGTGCCACTGCCACCCAAAAACACACACACACACACACACACACACACACAGAGAGAGAGAGAGAGAGAGAGATGTAATTTGTAGCCAATTACAACCCAAACGTACGCAAGACTCTGTAATGAAACAAGTGCACCGAATAATATTTTGGTGTTTGAGAGAAATATAATAAAGCACGACGCCACTACGTCTGAGAAATGAGAATATTAATAGTAGAGAGTTGGTCTCATCTCAATTCTCAACCCCCAATGGCCAACAACGTAACAGAATATTAATTAATATATATATAGTTGGGTTGGGGAAAAGTCGTCTGTCTCGATGATCTCTCTATTAATATATAATTAATACAAGAAATGGACTTGGCCTTGGTGGTGTTGTTTAATTAGGTTTTCTTGCATATATATTTTATGTGCTGTAGAGAACAAAATTAATTATAACTTGTATCCCCCCCTGTACGTTTGCTTTTACCAAAATACAAGTTCTTAATTAGATAGATGGGAGATAAGTGGTATTCAAGGATTGGAGACAACTATAATTCATTACAGGAGGTATGTATATATATATATATATTCTATAATCCGGGGGGCCAGCTTAATTGCTTAATTAGAATCTTTTAATTAATTTGTTGATTTAATTATGTATGTATGGTTTAAATATTTTGTGCAGGTTACGGATGCTCTGAAACGTGCTGGTCTCGAATCATCCAACCTAATTGTTGGGATTGATTTCACTTATAGCAATACATGGACAGGTTCAGTTTCTTCCTCATTTAATTTACATCAGTATTATGTAGGCATCATTTACATATTCTCATTAACAACAATGAATTATATTGATCAATTAAGCACTAACACATTAATTATGTTTAGGCAAGAAGTCGTATGGTGGTCGAAGCTTACATCACACTGGAGACGGTCCAAATCCGTACGAACAAGCAATATCTATTGTTGGGAAAACTTTGTCTGCTTTTGATGAAGACAACTTGATCCCCTGTTTTGGATTTGGAGATGGTATTTTTATTATATAAATACATTTTGATTCTGAAATTTGACTTGTAATTATAATTAGTATTAATTTGTTCATCTAATTGGCAGTCACAACGTGCGACCGGGATGTATTTAGTTTCTCTCCTGATAACAAATATTGTGAAGGATTTGAGCAAGTTTTGAGCCAATATAGAAACATTGTTCCAAAACTGAGACTATATGGTTAGTAATTAATTACCCTATTTAATTAATTCTCCGAAGCTTCACTGATAACTATATTATATTGGAATGCATATTAATTAACATTAATTTAATTAAGGTTAGATGCATGCAGTAATTATATATGATGTGTGGTGCAGGCGAGACGTCTTTTGCACCGATAATCGAAATGGCAATGACTATAGTTGAGAAGAGTGGTGGACAGTATCATGTTCTACTCATTATTGCAGATGGGCAGGTACGTATGGTATTAATTCATTTCCCCCTTAACTAATTATAATTAGGTGATCTTCGATCGATCAATTGGCTTATAATATAATTAATAGCTTAATTGGTTTGTATAATATTTAAGCATCATTATATTATTTTAGGTTTCAAGAAGTGCTGATACTGCAGTGGGCAAGTTAAGTGTGCAGGAGGAGAAGACTGTTCAAGCAATTGTTCAAGCTAGGCAAGAATTTTTCCAAAATTCAATTAATTATTTTGTAAACTAATTAATTGTTTTCATAGAGAGTAATTGCAATTTGCATGTTCCTATATATATTAATATCAGCAGCAAGTTTCCGTTATCGATTATCTTGGTTGGTGTTGGAGATGGGCCGTGGGACAAGATGAGGGAATTCGACGACAATATCCCTGCTCGCGACTTTGACAATTTCCAGGTCAGTCTTTTATATATATGCACTTTCAGATATGATATGATATCGACGACTAGGGTTCTCTAATTCAACCGAGGTATATATATATATTATCTTTTCTTCAGTTTGTCAATTTTACTGAGATTATGTCCAAAGATGTGGATAATTCTCGAAAAGAGGCAGAATTTGCTCTTGCAGCATTGATGGAAATCCCCATCCAATTTAAAGCAACAATGGAGCTTAATTTGTTAGGGTAATTAATTTTTCGTATATATATATATATTTCCATATGTGCATGCATCATGGATTATTATATATATAATTGGTTGCTCCGGTTTATTTAGTGAAAGGAGAGGAAAACATCCCGAGCGGGTAGCTCTTCCTCCTCCCGTCTGAGGTAAATTATATAAGCCTTTTAATAATTAATTTATTATTCATCTCCAAATTAAGTTTATATTACGAGCACAATGTTAATGCAGTTCCTTGTGGCCTCACTTGCAAGTGTTGCTTTCTTATAATAAATTTAATTTTTCATTTTCATTAATGGATTTTACAGATCTGTCAAATTTGTCTTAGCTAGTAACACAAAGGATAATGTACTTCTTTTCCTTGTTTTACGTACAGACATGCAGCAAGTGTGGCCAAGACCTTGAGCTATGTTCACCACCAATTTGTCGCGGTAAAATCGAAACCAGAATCAACCTCCATTAAGTTACGTTGCTCCGATCCTCGTCGTCGGCTTCCTTTATCAACTTCAGCATGCATCATTCTGTTTTTATTTTTTAAATAAATATAATATAACATAATGTAATAATGTTGATTCTTCATGTGCAAAGGTGATATAATTGGTTGTTGTGTGGAGTATCTTATTAATTGTTCTGTTTTTCACCGATTAAGACAAAGATTATTGTTTTTTTTTTTTTCTTTTTAATAATATTAGTTCTTAGGGATTGATGGTGAGAAATAAAAGCTAAACCCCAAAAGTGGCTGACAATAAAATTAATTAAACACAACCTGACAATGTGGTCGGTCGAAATCCGATTTCTCCAATAACATCAGCGCCGGCGGCGTCCAAAGCTTTCGTGAGCGTGGATTCCGCCGGCGAGCTCTCCATTTCTCACTTCCTCTGATTTGATGTCATTTGCTCGTTCCCTCCGCTGCCAGTGTTTTTCGCCGGAGTACTTCGTCCTTCGGGCTTCCTCGTGGCTCTTCAGATCTGATTCGGTAAGGGTTCTGTACTAGCCTCTGTTGGCTTCCCTGCTGTGGTGTTGTTTTGTGTTGGTGGCGGTGGTGTTGCTGGTGTGGTAGTTGTGGTTCTCCGGCTGTGGTGGCCGTGTGGCCGCCGGCTACGATTATTTGGAGGAGCATGAAGATGGAGCTGGTGAAGGAAGGGGGGAGAATCGGGGATTTTATGTAAATTAGGTTTTTTTTTAAAGTATTTTTAAATCTGCAATTTGGTCCTAGAACTTTAGATTATTTATAATCAAACTGCATTGAGTTTATATTTATTTGCAAGAGGGTATTAGATACTCTGCACTCGATCTGCTCATGGGGCTTTGCTGGCTTTGACTAAAGAACATTGGGGCAAAAGCTAATATTTTTAAAAACCCTGTCGCAACTTGAAAGTCGTTTTTTAATTGAGGAATTCATACTCGTTCCCTTGTAAGTGGATTGGAATTTTTGGTTGGATAATTGGTGTTGTTGAGGTTTTGTGAATTTGATGGGAGACTAAAGCTCCAGTATTCAAACTAACGGCAGTTCGTCCGAGTCCGATCAACCACAGAAGAAGCTTGATAGTGAGATTGACATGCTAATGGCAGAGGAAATTTAATAGGTTTTATCTTGGCATCATAATGCGCTCCTTGCATATGTGTGAGTTACTATATTAATTTCCATGTGCATTAATTTATCTGCTTATATTATTCATTGTTCTGGTTGTTTAGTTTAAGGAAATGAAACACACACACACACGAGAGTGTAGCGTTTCCTCTATATTATTGGAGTTGCTTTTGCATTTATATTATTGGAAATGTGAGTCATCTTTCGATATAGTTTCGCAGAACATCGAAAATCAGGTTGTTTTTGTGTATTAATGGTGTAATATATGGATTAATTTGTTTGGTGCTGCAGACATATATCCCATTTTTTTTTTTAAATTGTTATGGTTTAATCACATTCACCAAGACAATAGTGATTAAAGTCTAGTCGAAGTAATGCAACTGTACCTTGTGAATTTAATTTGATATAATTCATTAGAGGAGACATATATGTCTACGGATTTATTGTCACTCTTAGCTGCTATCGCCTATCAGTTATCACCCGCGTCCAATTTCAGGTATGTTATATGGTTTTGAAATCTCATAAAAATGGCACCAGCCAAAAGAGGAAATTGTAAAGAATATCAAGCAGCAGGTACTGAAAAAATTAATAATAAAAAACACGGGATAACCAGCGAAGAAAGCACTAATCTGAGGAGAGGATAATCAACAATTGAGCCCCCCTCAAAACTTGAGGTGGAACGAGTATAAGGACTCCCAAAAACGTGAACAATGAAAAGTCAAAAGTACAAGCATAACACTCTGTAATGAAAGATCTGTACTGATCAGGTTGGTGCTTGAAAGAAGACGACTTTGTATGCATCTTGCTTAGATTCCATCTGTTGCTTTTGTTTATTATATATATCTAAAAAAGAATCATTATTTTGGTGTTTACGCTGTTTGAGAGGATATATAGACTTGGTCTGAAGGGGTGTTGGGTGAAGTCAACCGCTACATGTAAGTCCTTTTCTAATCGGGGAAGCTGTCTTTCACTTTAATAGCTGTTTAATACACACTTTCATTAATCGAATTTCTTACAAAAAGGTTCTGTGGTGTAGGTGAAAACGAAGCTGTGGTGTTGTAAGAAAATTACAGGGCTTGTTTGACGAACAACTGCCTTGATGGGAAATCAACCGTCCAACGATGCAAATAAGGGAAAAACATCCAATCCTCCTAAAAAGAATGGAAAACCATCTGATCCTCCTAAAAACAATAATGGAAAACCATCCGATCTTCCTCAAAAAAATAATGAAAGTTCATCCAATCCTCCTCAAAAAAATAATGAAATTCAATCTGAGCCTCCTCAAAACAATGAAACTACATCATCCGATCCTCCACAAAATAGCAGGCCTTCGTCTCCAAGACATCAACCAGAGAAGCAGCTTGATAGGTGGTATTCAAGGATTCCAGACAACTATAATTCAATACATGAGGTATAAATTTAGATACCTCGAATTTTCTGTTTGATGAATTGATACAGTTTATGATCTTTCAACATTTATAAACTTAATTATTTTTATTGCAATTCTCCATTTCTTTAAGTACACACACACACACACACACAAACACACATGTATATTTGCAAATGGTTTGAATATGAAGAATATTTTGTTCAGGTTGCTGAATCTCTGAAACGTGCTGGTCTCGAATCTTCCAACCTAATTGTGGGAATTGATTTCACTAAGAGCAACGAATGGAGAGGTTTGACTTTCTTCCTCAGTTAGATCAGTAGATTAAGAAATGTACTTAATCACTAATACAAATTGTGGACAATAGCCTCCTTAACTTGGTCTCGTATATGTTTAGGGGAGAAGTCGTATGGTGGTCAAAGCTTACATCACACTGGAAATGGTCTGAATCCCTACGAACAAGCAATATCTATTATAGGCGAAACTTTAGCGGCTTTTGATGAAGACAACTTGATCCCTTGTTATGGATTTGGAGATGGTAAACTTTAGTGCATGATAAACTCAGTATTTTATTCCGAATTTTGTCTTATACTTGCCCAGCATTTAAATATTGGTTTATCTAATTGGCAGCCTCAACCCACGACCAGGATATATTTAGTTTATCTCAAGATGGCAGCCCTTGCAAAGGATTTGAGGAAGTGTTGAGCCATTATAGAGCCATTCTTCCACATCTGAATCTGGCAGGTTAATTACCTATTACCCTATTTTTCGATCTGTAGCTTAATATTGGAATGCTTACTTACTTACATTTAATGGCTTACACTTACGACTCATGTACAGGTCCAACATCTTTTGCACCAATAATTGAAATGGCAATGACTATTGTTGAGCAGAGTGGAGGACAGTATCATGTGCTACTCATTATTGCAGATGGACAGGTAACCTTATATCATTACATTATTAATGCGCATATATACCTTAAGTTCACACTCTTAGATCGAGGTACTGCTTACTCTTTTCTCATATGATTTGTAAGCAAGCTTGTCCATTTTTATAGGTTACTAGAAGTGATGATACTGAAGAAGGCAATTTAAGTCCGCAAGAGAGGAAGACTGTTCAAGCACTTGTTGAAGCTAGGCAAGTTTTCGTAAAAAGAAACATATTCTTGAATTATGTTTTTAAAGTTTGACTTGTTCATATTGAGAAAACATTTATATAATATTGCAGCAAGTTTCCGTTATCGATTATTTTGGTTGGTGTTGGAGATGGCCCGTGGGACATAATGGAGGAATATGACGATTATGTCCCTGCTCGTGACTTTGACAATTTTCAGGTAAGTTTCGTACTTCAGATTATGTAACTTTTCTGATAGCTGTCCCTGTGTTCATTTCGACTAGGTTGTCTTTAACGTGGTATTATTCTCTTTAGTTTGTTAATTTTACAGAGATTATGTCCAAAGATGTGGACCAGTCTAAAAAAGAGGCAAAATTTGCTCTTTCAGCATTGATGGAAATTCCTTCCCAATTTAAAGCAACAATGGAGCTTAATTTGTTAGGGTAATTAATTAATTTTGCTCTCCTTGCATATTTGTGAGTTACTATATATATATTTCCTTGTGCACTCATTGATTAATATCCACTACTTGTTATTCGTCGTTCCGGTTTATTTAGAGAAAGGAAAGGATACCATCCCGAGCGGGTAGCTCTTCCTCCTCCTTTTTTGTGGTAAGTCTTTTTCTCAATCTTGAAATTAATTAATTAATTAATTAAGTAGATGCTCAAGTTCATATTAGGAGCACTAATGTTTCTGCCAGTGCCAGTTCCTTTTGTGCCAAGCACTGGTTATGAAGACCAGGTATGTACACAGTGGCGAATCCACTCACGACCAAGGGTGTGCAATTGCACAGCCTAAATTTAAAAAATAAATTGAAAAAATCCCTATATGTTTACCTACATATACAGTTAAATGTAATGATTTTTAATACTAAATTGTAGCTTGGATGGTAGGAACTTCATATGCATTGTAGTAGAAGGTACATGGTTCAAAACAAGTATTTAATATTTACACATCACTCTTTTAACATTTTCAGCATTTTTTTTTCTCAAAATCTTTCTATTTTTTCCCCAAAATTTACAAATAATTTCGTTAAAATCATTTCTAGATCTTTGTAATCTTTAATGTGTATACTTTATAAGAGAAAACCCTCATTTCCAAGTATTTAATTTTTACACATTAGACAATGGTTTTTTCATGTCTTGACATTTTCAGTAACTTTTTCTCAAAAAAAAAAAAAATCTATTTTTTCCCCAAAATTAGTAAATGATCTTGTTAATTTTGAAATTCTTATATATTTGTAATATTTTATGTGTATTATAAGGAAAAAACAAAATCAGGGGCGCTGCCCTCGTACCCCTTTTACCTTTTAGTCCATCATTTTCACTATATTCAACTTCGGACACCTTCGGATAAATTCCTGGATTCTCCACTGTACTTACATCTCTTTTGCAGGCATTTACAAATAATCTGTCTAACTTTAGAATATCACTCGGCCACCCTTTGCCAGTGTTTAACAACTTTTACATCATAATTTTTTTTTCATTTTCGTTTATCTGTCTCTGGGTCTTATTACAGATTTGTCCAATTTGACTTGCTAACCCAAAGGACATGGCTTTTGGTTGTGGTCATCAGGTAAATTTTTGTATTTTTTTTTTATTAGCGTACACAATCATACTGTTATGTGATTAAATAATCCATTAAAAAAAAATCCTTGTTTCTCAGACATGCAGCGAGTGTGGCCAAGACCTTCGCTATGCCCAATTTGTCGCGGTAATGTTGAGATCAGAATTAAGCTCCATTAAGTTGCTTGTCTGCTTCCTTTATCACCTTCAATATCATTCTTTCAAATATTATGTTGGTTCTGGATGTTTGATTTTGATTTGTTGTTTTGAAGCGCTACATACGAAGCGTTTTGCATTATTTGCACATTATTTGGCCGTATATCTTTTTATTGTATTTTCACGGATAAAGACTCGATCGATCATATCAAACTCAACGCAGCGAACATTGGATTTTCTTTTTATTGCTTTTGAATCAAGTTGTTCTTCTGTATTAATGGTGTAATAAATGGATTTGTTTGGCGTTTGCATATATCGTGAAACATATTCTCTTTAGTTTATTTTTGGTTGTTTCCTTTCTTACGTGAGGGTTTAGAGTTAAGGTTGTAGTGGTTCAGCCACTTATACATATACATATGATATAATGTGATATGGACATTACACATAAAACAATTTGCTCTCTGAAATTCTTCTCATGCCATCAGAGCCATTCACTTGAGATGTTTTTTTTTTTTCCTTTTAATCCGCTGCTATGGGCGACACAGAGACTAAAGTTGAAGGCGATATCAGTTTCGTCGACCGAACCGTTACTCAACTTACTGAAGTAAGACCCTAAAATTGACGATTGGTGGATGATTAATTCCATACTTGCTGCTTGGTTCTTTAATACCAATGAACCAACGTTTCGATCTACAATTACTTATTGGGAATTCGCTAGAGAGCTTTGAGAAGACTTGTGGTTGAGATTTGCGGTCGCGAATTGGCCGAAAATCAATCAATTGAGACTGAGTTGGGCAACTGCAAACAGAGAGGCCACTCAGTTGCAGAATATTTTGGGAAGATGAAGATGGTGTGGGATGAGTTCAATGACTACGAACCTATTTGACATGCAATTGTGGTGGTTGCAAATGTCAGATTACGTAGCAATCGTTGGCACGACGAGAGGACGATACAAGTCCATCAATTTTTGGTGGGGCTCGAGGATTCACTATTTGGGACAGTGTGTTGTACCATCCTGAATTTAGATCCATTGCCAAACTTGAATCAAGTTTATGCAATGATTGTGATCGAAGAGCAACATCATACATATGCTCGATATAGAGATGAT